>NC_134463.1:35175297-35475297 GCF_047948215.1 Lycorma delicatula
ATTTGTAACATATAAAAAAACACACAATTCACACTAAAATAATATTTAAATGAAGCAAATATTAATCAAGTACATTGAGGAAAACTGGATCACTAAATTACACTCAAAAACAATTTATACACAATATATTTATAATCTGAAACTGAACAAGCATTTAGTTTATTTAACAATAATAATCATTAATAGAACAAAGAAAATAAATACATAAATGGCAAAAGGACTAATAATTAACAGATAAATAAACATTACGTTTTATAACAAAAGTAAAAAATACAAACTGTTATTGTTTTAAGCAGGCCAAACAAAAAGTATAAAATTAACTTCTTAAAAACATCTAAACCACTAGAATTTTCAATTCTGATTGGCAAAGTAGAATCAACCATAACCATGTAACCATATAACAATCGTAAGAGTGAATTTACTTGCTTTCAAGTAGGGGATAAAGATTTTTGGAAACTATGTGAGCATACTCTAGTTTACAGATTTATTTCACTTACCATTTAGCAAAACCCTGTATTTTTAATTTTACTTAAGTATCAATATTAATACAAAATTTTTATTATGCAGTAATTAATTGTAATGTAAAGGGATGTAAAATAAGGAAAAATTTCAACAGTAGAACTTATTTATAACCTGGTTACTACAAATCATCATAAAAGTTTAACAATTACGATTATATATAGTACCTTCAGGTGGTTAAATATATAATGCTAATAACATTGTTACTATTTTATAACTAATAATAATACCTCATCACTGTAGTTGCATAGCATGGAGTTTGGAAGATGTTGAAAAATTATATTTAAAGCTATTAAACATTGAAAGTAGCTGTATTATATAAAAAAGATTGCAAATTAATCAGAATCTAAATTTCTTGGAGATGACATTAATTCAATTTTATAAAGGAGAAAATTGTTTCAACCACATTTTAAATAAAACATTCAAAATATTAAAATGCAATAATGATTTGGAAGAGGAATCACTGATCCTGTTGTATGGATGTACTTATATGTCTGTTAATATATATTTCTATAAGCCATTTTTCTTATGAATTTGACAGTATCTTCATGTTTTTACAGTTAACATGGGTACAAAGAACAAGTTTTATGTCTCTTAATGTGTACTTCAACAGCCTCTCAGCTATGTTATGTTATATTTGCTCAGAGTCATTTCAATATTTAAAAAAATGCCTTCATTTAAAATGAACGCAAGGATTTTAACTCTTAACTTAAAAAATAGGAATACTTAGAGCCTTCTTAAAATTGAAATAATAAAAAAATAGAGTATGGGGCACCAATGCTGTGCCTTTTATACCAGTAAATTAAACATTATGCTACCAAATTAAATGCTTATTGAAACAAAATCAATACTGACCAGATTAACAGCATCAAAAATCTGTACTTCACCAATTGTATTCGAGCCAGGATATGCAAGGAAACAATTATCGCTGTTACTTGACAATGTACATAAACCAACTGGATTAGGTGGAGTATCTCTAATAGTATGTAAAACTTTCATATCACGTATGTTATGTATATATAATGATTCTTCCAGACAAACCACTAATCTCTACAAAAAAAAAAATAATAGTAATAAAAAATAATAAAATCAAAAATAACCTATATATAACTAATATTTATTACAACTAAATTAGTAAAGTAAATTAGTGATGTTTAAGTATAGAATCATTAAATTTTAATAACAACTAACAATTAAGAATATATTTTTAAAAATATGAACTTACTGCTCTATTTAATTTAACAGCAAGTATTGTATTTGAATATGAGTAATTACATATTTCAGTTCCTTTTTTAAAATGACACACTTTCAACTTGCGGGGGGAAGCCAAGCTGACCACAGCCACCAAACTGCTGCTAAACAACCTCTCAACAATGCAGATGTCCTCTGAATCTGAAACAAAAAAAAGAAAAGAAATAAATGCAATAATATAATATTAATTTGTTAAAACCATAACTGTAATAACAATTCAACATTTCACTTCCAAAACTGTAATTAATCCTCAAACATAATAACCATCCAATGGCAGGCTAATAAGAAAAAGTGAGGCTTACATTGGTTTCCTGTTGCTTTTTTCACTAATGGGTCAATCCATTTGAAGTGAGCCAAGGGCAGTTGCTTGACCAACTGAAAAAAAAGAAACTTATCCACTTGATTCCTAACATGTCTCAGGACCTTAAAACTTTTTTTCCCATTTTTTTTTTAAGCAATTTACATGTGGTGGCCATTTTTGTTATGTTACGCACACCTAATCAATAATTTTTATCAATCAGCTAACACATACAGACTATTAACAGTTATTCGTGCTGTTTCACTTCTACTTTTTTTAATTAACACAGATTTTTCATCTTTTGCATTGACTATTGCGTGTATTGGCATGTTGAAAAAACAGGAGTTTGATCAGAATTACCAATTCTGTTTAGTAGATAATTATGTTTTTCTTAAATAGTAATATGTTTCTGGAAAGCAATAAGTTTTTCATGCTAATCCACTGATAATCATCATACTCTTACACCAACCTAAATTTTCTACATATTTTTCTTCAGCAATTTTACAACTTTTAATCATAAGTGCATCTCTTGAAATACAAAAACCTTTTACTTCTACTTTCTTTAATGAATTACAAGTAAAACATCTATATCTTGAAAACTGCCTTCCAGTGGTTTTCTGAAAGATTTCTGGAAAAAATATTGTGGTCAGTACGGAGTCTTTCTGCTTCCTCCAATAACATACTTTTTTTTCATTGACCATATTTTCTGACTGCTCTACAATTATTAGACTTTTTGGTTTTACTTATTACTTTTAATTTACATTTTGTGTCGAGATTTTGGTAAAAACCATTTTACAATTTCACTCATTTCTAAGGAAAAAATATTACAATAAATACTACTTTTTTCTTATTACTTTTAATAAATAATGGAATGATACCTTCATGGCAAATAGCTTTAAATTGAGAGTTGAAAATAAAAACCAAGTTTATATGCAAACAAAACAATAGAAAAACTGTTATGAATTAGTGAAACCTGTTTAACAGACACCTATGTTTATCTTTTCTTTCTTTTTCCTGTTTAGCCTCCGGTAACTACCGTTTAGATAATTCTTCAGAGGATGCATGAGGATGATATGTATGAGTGTAAATGAAGTGTAGTCTTGTACATTCTCAGTTCGACCATTCCTGAGATGTGTGGTTAATTGAAACCCAACCACCAAAGAACACCAGTATCCACTATCTAGTATTCAAATCAGTGTAAAAATAACTGGCTTTACTAGGACTTGAACGCTGTAACTCTCGACTTCCAAATCAGCTGATTTGGGAAGACGCGTTAACCACTAGACCAACCCGGTGGGTTACCTATGTTTATCTTGCATCTTCTAATCATAACTGTTTACAACCCTTAAATGTATATGCAGGAAGATAAATAAGTCAAAGGAGAATCTTTGTATTACTCACTATATCATAATCACTATATCAAGATAGAAAAGAAATTATGAAATACTCCTCAAAAATAAATGTTTAATAACTATTATTTGAAGAAAAAATTGAAATAAATGAAATAAAAAAACAGTTTCATAGAAATAGCAAGATTAAAAGCATTCACTGGTTAAGTAGATTCATTTAATTACCCCTTTTCTTCAAAAGTTTGAAAATGTTTTAAATATACCTATTCTAATTTAATAATTCAATATCTTTATAAAAACAAAACAAATCTTAATTAGGTACTTTTATTAATAATAACTGAGGGTAAGTTATTACAAATATGAACTGTAATAAGTCTCCCATCATGAATATAGAAACAAAAATAAATTATGAAACAACTTTAAAGTCCGGTCAAATTCAAATGTAATTCCGCCCTGCATACAGATTGACCCACATTTTACGGGAGGAAATGCAGGAAAATCTCAATCTATTTTCGGCAAATATGGTAAATATCAACTCTAAATTGTTATTGAAAGCTAGTATTTTTTTTTTTTTTAAGAAAAACTTTCCAATAGTCTCAGATGTATAGTTTTTTCAATAGTTTCCAATGTGTTAAGAAATTATAATTTTTCACTGAAGTAATTAGGTCATATGCTAAATAGAATAATTATAAAAATTAAGGTAATTTGCTATAGAAATTAAATAAGATGCAAGATATAAAATAGGACAAGAAGGGTAAACAAATGGATCACCTTAAATATAATAAAAAGGGGGAAAATTTAAGGAAGTGTAAAAACAAATTAAATGGAGCCATATCAGAGTCAGGCTTTAGGAAAACAGAACATAATACGATGACAGCATAAAAAAAAATAAAACACGCATACCAAATATGAGAGAAATGAAGGTGATATTTCAGCTTGTTGACATCTTTAGTCTGTCAACCAAACAAACAGGACTTATAATGAATATTATTACCCTAAGAGAAAAGCAACTCTGATTAGTGTCTTTTGCATTACACATGCTTTGCATATATGTGTTACAAGAATAAATAATGAAAAGGTACAAACAAACTGATGTTAATTCAATAAAAATAAAGTTTGATAAGGAGAACAAAGAATTCAAATAATGGTTAATTTTTTCTAATGTGTGAAAAAGAAACTACAAATCTTACCTTTTTACCAAATATAAAGACACAGAAATATATCTTTACAAATTACCAACAAACACTGAAGTTTTGTAAAGAGTCTTTGGTACTAAAAAAAGGTATCCAAAAATGAGGCTGACAATCTTCTTATAAATATTCGGATGATAAAATTCAAAATTACACAATAACTACACACTTCATAAAAATAAATGATGTAAACAGTCCACGTAGGATTGGGTAAAAGGTACATACGTAAATTAAGGATGAGGATAAAAATTACATGATATAACTAAAATTCAGGAAACAATGAACTGAATTATTTAGGATACAAATTTTGGCCACATAATTTCCAGCAATACTATTAATTATTTCTTCACAGCAATCCAAATTCTTATTGTAACATCAAATAGTCACAATCAGTTAGAATAAGTTGATATATAACAGTATAAGTTGTTGCATAGTGGTAACCTAAAAGGGAACACTAGCACTAGGAACACAATAAAATCCCAATGGTTAATCTAATTGGCCCTAGTAGGCTACAAACAGCAAAGAACAAATTCATCACAATGTCAAAATTTTACATATGATTTCTACATCATTATGGGTTTCTTAAACATACTTCAATTTACAGATGAAAACATATATCTTATGCTAAAAATTTGCTTTAAAATTACATTTTACAAAGCATATATATAACCAGAATAGACACACAATTCCTGAAAAATGACTGACTACAAGGAAACTTACACAAACAGTGTTTATCTCTAGGACATGTACTGAAAGCATATTAAAATTACTTTAACTCAGTTATTTATTTATTTTATTTCCACTTCCCTCAGCTTATCTGGGCTTATGATTTACTGAATTTGGTATGATTTACTGAATTTTTTTTCAATCTGGATCCTCTTCCAGATAATGTTGAAAGAAGATGATGTCGATAAAATAACCAGATGCAAAATAGCAAAAGCTGGTTTTGAACCCTCCCCCCCCCCACACACCCACGCATACACACTTCTTTTTTTCTTTGAGCATATCAAAAGCATGCAAAAGTGCCTTTGCTTTGCTTTCTAACTAGAAATAATTTCCTTTTCACGAGATATTAGCACATAATTTTCTGAAACTCATACATTTTTCTGGTTAAACTAATTAAACATTATAAAATATATTCAATAAATAATAATAATCTTTTCAGTTTTTACTTACCATTTTCATAAATTTGTTCAAGTGTGTCGATAGATGATAATGAAAATAATCGGTAACCAGCCTTTGTACCAACAGCAAGTGACCTGAAACAAATACAAATATAAAAATTAACATACATTAATATATAATTTGGTGCTGGGAAGAGCAACGGTTAAACTCTTGACTTTCAATTCTGAATCTAGCTAGAATTACTTTAAAATAAAAAAAAAAAAATGGCGAGTTAAATAGATATCCTAACCAAACAAAACATCTTGAAAAAGAGATGTTTTCATTACATCTTTTTTTAAGGATATTTTGTTTTGTTCATGATATTTTAATAACCACACAATTCATTTAAATAATAATATTTAAATTCAGGGTAGATAAATTCTAAAGAAAAAGATTTCATAATAACTGGAAAATCATCTTTGAATACGAATTTATGACAAGCAGTAATAAAATGCTAATGATTAAAGGAAATTTTCGTTTCTTTTTGACAGTGGAGCAGTAGAGCAGCATTTTTCCCTTTCATCCAGAAGGTTCCAGATTCAAATCACGATCACACTTGGCATTTTTCATATGCTACAATATTCCATATTATATCTCCATGCACTATCATTAAATCTACATGGAAAATGAATCTTTAAAAATTGCTCACCACCTATAAACACTAGTACGATTTCTCTTTGGATTGGTTACTATTACAAACATAAACCTAGTCACTCTGCAGAAGAATAGATTACAAAATAGTGACTGATGCACAACCCTCCATCATTTCTAACTAATATTTAATATTTACATAACAAACGAGCTAAAAAATATAATATTCCAGGTACTACATGGTTGTATATGGTACTAATAACAATAATTATTTTTATTAAAAATAAATAGAAAAGAAATAATAATAAATAGAAAAGAATACAAATACTAGCTAAACACTCAGCTAAGCCTAATCAATCAAATAAGCAACACATTTTTCATCAAATTTTTCTGATGAACTTAGATGTCTAAATCAAGGATATAATATCCTTTCCAATAAGCTTAATAAGCATCAAGATATGTTTTATTCATAGAAGAAAAGCTTGAAAGATGATTTTTATATATATATGCTAAAACCCTATGAGGGGTTTTCTGACAACCATCAGGCGTGTCCCCAAGTGGAGGAGAGGCTAGATGGGAAATAAAATACCACCCGCAAACCAAAACAAATGAAATCCAGAGCCTAAACCCACATTTGGAGGCTTTCTGGTCAATTTCTGATCCCCATGTGAGGGGTGGCTGCAGTTTCTGCTCTGGTAACTGACAATCCCTGGTTCTAACAACCCAATGGAAACATTAAACAAACCAATTAATTAGAAGCCATCATAATTCGTGGCAATAAGATGATACTACTCCACATGATTTAACCAATCCACTCAGTGACAGCCAGCAACCAGGCACTTGGATTCTAGAGGATATGGGCAATTACAAATGCACAAAAAGTTGTTTTTCTGAGAAACTCCCATCCAAAACTATCACATACATTGACATCTTTAACATCAACACTTAATTCAACCCGAAAAATTACACAACATAGTATCAGGGTTAGATTAGTAAAATATCCAGATTCAAACCACCACCCCTACAAGAAACATGATTCACTGATGAAGACACGACAGATTACGGAAAATACCGCATCTTCATGAGTAAAACAGAAAAAAAGCATGTCACCTAAGGCGCTCCACTTCTGGGTATGGCCTTTATTATTCACAAAAGTATAATCAACTCTATCAAAGAAGTCTCCCCCATAAACAACCATCTTATGGCCAATGCGGATACAGTGCGCCAACAAGAATTCCTTGATTAACGTTCATGCCTCCATCAACACAGGTAACAAAAAGGCCCCAAAGCACCAAGAAATTCTGCGTCAAACTTGAGAAAGTCATAGCAAAAATCCCCAAAGAGGACACAAAGATGTTAATGGGCGACTTCACTGCACAAGTTGGCAAAGAAACAGAATATCAGAAAACTGTAGACAGATATCCCAAACACAAATTTACTAACAAAAAAAAAAAAAAAAACGGCACAAGACTCATCGAACTATGTTAACAAAACAACCTCAAACCTACAGGGGGAGAAAAACAGCACAGAATATTCGCCTACAAAAACTCAAGAGGGCCTACGGGAAAATCCACAACAAAAATGCTTGTCCATACACACAAGAATCAGGTACAACACGGATACTGAATCTCTGTACACCAGCAAAACCCTCACACTCCACAAAAAAGGAACCTAGAAAACATCTTGAAAGATGAACACAAAATTATGAGAAAAATTTTCGGCCCAGAAAATGCAGAAAGTTACAGATTGAAATCGCAGAAACCCACCGCTGCAAGATCAGACACACTAAGAAGATTACAGTTTTGTAAACACATCCACAGACTACCAACAACAAGGGCCCACTCACAATATTCTTTTTCAGAATGAGTGAAAACCATCTTCTGGATCCCATAAGTAAAAAAAAACCCTACAAAAAGCTCACATAAATTTGTCGGAAATTTTTGACAGAAAATTGGAAAGTGGTAAGTACAGTCACAGAATAAAGTCTCGAAGAGACCAAGAATCAAGTGGACAGAAGAACAAAAGAGAACCTTTGAGAAAAAATGAGAGCTGCATGGTAACACAGAAATCATAATAATTTTGCTTGATTCAGCAGTGTCAAATCGCAAATGACAACAATAATAATATACTAAAAACTGACAAATCATTGGGTAGAATCAACAGTTGAATTGATACAGTAATAAATACTAATAACAAGATACAGATACTAATAACAAGACTGTAATCAAAACTGGTATTCTCTAAAGATAAGATAACTTTTTCTGTTCAATCATGAAAGAAAAATTGGATGATGAAGAAAACATAAGGATTGTATGAATTATTTATTGTACCTGAGATATAAGTAAATATACAATAATTTAGGTAGTACATATCCTGAAAATGCAAAAAGGATGAAAATTTTAATGCTATATTAGGAAAGTAAGTCTATCAACAAAATTTCATGAGAAAAGAACCAAACAGAGATACTATTATACGAGTCAAAAAGAGAACCTGGAGTAAATTGGAGGCTCAGAAGGGATATATATACTATGGTAGAAGCAACTAAGACGTAACACCTTACATTTAGTAGCTTATGAATTCTATATCAAATGCCCTCACAGGCAGTTTATGAACCATCCATTGGTGGCAGATAAGAATAAGACCATGAGAAGGAGCCCGACAAAAAAGTAAATTAGACATCACACGACAAAACAGGGGGTCGATTAGTTAAAATCCTAGACAGTAAACAACCCTAGATACTATTCAACCCTTTGAAAGTTGCAAGAAATGGAATGAATGTTTATAAACTTTTTAAATGCCAAAAAAAAATCACATTTAACAAATATATTTTCAGTAAATTTGATACCTGGTTTAGTGAATGAGATATATTACTCTCACCCAGACTTTTCAGCTGATGTTATTGCTGATAGTTTTTTCTGTTACAAAACGTATGGTTGAAATATGTGCGTGAAGAATGCACAAAAATGTGGTTGTAGTTAAACTATGTCTGTTCATTTAATAAATCATATTTTAAAAAAATTATAACTAAATTTCATTCAATTAGTCATTAAAAATAATTATATTAGTTTTCACTGATGACCACCATGAACAAAAGCATAAGGTTTTAGTGACCTGTCTTTAATAGTGGTAGCTACTACTGATCAGCTGAATCCACTGCTATACAGCAGTGGATTCAGCAAGTTATCAATCAAATGCTGACTTTTAGTAAATAGTACTAGTACATATAGTACATCACCAACACTTACATAACCATCTTTTCACTTCATACTGCAGTGAAAGCTTGAATTCAGACGGGACATATTGAAAATTCCTACCAATAATTAAGATTCAAGATATTGTAAATAACAGGGGAATGGTCATATAAATTACTAAATGAAAATAAAGAAAAGAGAAACTGATGATGTATAGTACAGTCATGTAACAACAAGGCGTGAAAGAATAATGGTAAATAGGTGACATCAATCATGCCATGCTAATAGATGATAAGGCAGTAGTATTATCTTTGTAACAAGAATTAACTACCCAACAGAAAACAAGCTAGTTTTAAGAAATATGTACAAATTAAATACTAAATCTTATAATAGTAGTCAAATGATTGACTTTTTAATTTGTTTAATCACGAGGAAAGTTATTGGATTAACAATAAAAATGTTGAATTACTCAAAAATAAACTTCCAATCAAAGGATGTATTTTCATTACATTAGAATTACAATGGATAAAAATTAAAAAATCAATCAAATTTTCAATTGTGCAAATTTCATCTTATATGTACAGATAGTTGACATTAAAAAAAAAACTATTTAGAAAAAAAAATAGAAAGTAAAATATGTAACATCAGCAGATAAATACAGCGAATTGTATAACATACAAGGCTGATTTCCCCTCAAACTGAATCAACAATGATTACACTTACATCAGCAACTTTTATGAGAAAAAAAGCAATACAACAAAGACAGAAAAAAAAACTGATGAAGTTACTAACCTTGGATTCATTTTATTCAATATTATGGGCATTAAGTACACTGAACTTACAAAAAGATGAAAAATACAAGGGCATAAACCAAGACAAACAAAATAAACATTAAACAGAAAGTAAAAAAGGTGGTGTAAACCAAACAATAAGTAAAAGCTTTAAATAAAAAATAAATAATTCTTGAAAAACAACAAAATTTCAAAACTAAATTTATTCAAAATTACATCATAAGAATAATGCTTTGCAATAGTGATAAATAAATACACAGACCTTTTAAAAGAAAACAAAAACTTGATGGTGCAAGTTTTTCATATAGTGGATGGAAAAATTACCAGTTTCAAGTTTTACAGAACCAGTTTTTATTTGCAATTAACTGTAGAATTCTAATAAATTACACTTTTGTTTTGGATTAGTGCCAAGTGTTTATATCACAATAACAAATGTACATACAATTATATAATTCACCTCAATCGCTTCAATCTAAATATTAATAAATATTTCACTTTACAGATATTGACACAAAAAAGATAAATATAAATTATAACTGGGTATTTATCAAAAATCAATATTGCCAGTAACAACAAATAACAAACAAATCAATATGTCAGTCAATACAAACAGAAAATAACCAGCTACTATAGGTGATTGATTAATAAGCACTAAAATTGTATAGATAAATGAAGAAATTAATTTAATAAAAATGAAAATGAATATAATAAAAACAGAATTAATCAATTTAATAATAAATGTAAATCTAAACATTCAAATAAAATACTGAATAAATTACTAATTCATAGCATTAAGTTAAAAAAAAAACAAAAAAAAAAAAAAAACACTAGTTTTTATACTCCTTTCAATTATGAAATTAACATATACAAATTAAAAATAAATTAATTAACAAGATTCTAAAATTATAAAAAATAACAATTTACAAAATAGTATGAGAAAAGTAAACATCTAATAACCCATACAAAAAACAAATCAAGACTGATCAGATTGGGAAAATAAATCCAATACGTTCAAAAAACCAGTGACATTAAAAAAAAGATAATTAAAAATAATTAAAATTTGACAATAGTAACTGGCTTAAGGAAATAAATTTAATTTGGTAATTCAGACTTGTAATCAAAAATTTAAAAATACGATACCAAGATAACTCTTTCATTATCTACCAGTAGAGCAGCAGAATGATTTATTTTACTTTTAATTGATTTATTTTAGGTAATAAAAAAATAAAAAACAAGAAAATCCAAAAATTCTGAAGAACCAGAAATGGTAAGTATTCATCAGATATAAATGATAAATACAATACAAGATCAGTTTTAATTAATTTTAATACATCAAAATATGCTCTCGCTCACTCACCCTCCTCAACACACCCACACACGCGCACACACTCCCAAAAGGTGTTAGCCAAAGTTAAGGGAATAACTCAGATCAGAATAAAAAAAAATTGAACAATGTTTCTATCCGCCATTTTGTATTTTTCCAAGGAAATTTTATATCTTAATGAATCTATGTTTTTATAAAATTTGTCATATATTTACCCAAAAAAATCTTCTATAAAATAATTAAATATGAAAATATTACTTTTAATAATTCCAAAATGGCAGCCGTTTAAATTTTTTTAATCATTAATAGCTTTGGCCCATCTTTACAGTTCCATTCTTGCCACAAGGCTTGACCATCTCAATTTGCTTTTGGTTATTGTTTCTCCTATACCTTACTCCAACCTGAGATCTTATCAAAGTATTCTTTTTCTTATCATTTACTTTTACTGTCAACATTCACCTTTCCATAGCACTCTGAGTTTTCTGCTTGTTATCTATTATCTCCTTCATTAACAGCTAAGTTACATCATTACGTACAATTAAAAACTCTTGTTCTGTTTTCCTTATAAATTTTTCTAGTTACCACTCATTTCCAGTTTCCAAATGTTAACCATCCCAGTTCCACTCATCGCTTCAATTCCTCACCTTCTAATATGCATCCTGACCTAAGTAAATTAATCTTGAACTTTACCAATAGTTTTACTATCAGTTATTTTTTCATCATCCTTCCTCTTACTTTCCATTATTTTACTTTTCTGCAGATTCATCTAGAGTTCTATTTTCTTTGATGCACTGTGTAAGTTCTTGATCACTTCCATTAATTCGTTCTTACTGTTAGCTGTTATCGCACAATATTATCTGCAAATCTTAAATGAGTCAGTCTTGTACCATTCACCATTATACCTTCGTTTCTCCGATCCAACATGCTCATAATACCTGTTCATTCCAATCTCATGGTGATATTTTATATCCCTGCCTAACTCACTTCTCAATTTTAAAAATGTCACTAGCTTTTAAAAAATAAAAGTTGGGCCTTCTATTTTGAACAAAATAATACCTTACTTGTTAAAATTGGTTGATAAAAACCTGAGATATAGCTAAAATTGTTGTAGTGAATGACAAAAGTTATGCAGTCTGATAAATTTGTTCCAGTTTTTACTTCCTTCAATAACTGAAATAAAAATAATTAATAACAATAGTACAGTAGCTATTCATAATAAAAAAATTCAAATGGCCGCCATTTTGTAATTTTCACAGGTAAAATTTTCAAACTTATTTGTTTTGTAGAAGATATTGTCAGGTACACCATTATTTTATTATTGTCAGCTAGTCCATTATTAACATATACATTTTTATTGAAAAACACAAACTGACGGATACAAGAAAAAATTAATCAAGTTGATATAGACTACAAGCATTTTTTATTTTATTCTGATGTTGGAAATCAGCCCATTCATTTTGGCCAAACTTACCTGATACCTATATGCCGACCAATATATAGCCGGGAATATGTATATATAGATTCAATATCTAAGGTATATTTGTTAAGGTTAAAAGATAAACACAGAACAAAAAGTAATGAGAGATAACAAGAAATGTGTAAAAATACTGACAATTACATGAAAAAAATAAAACAAAAAATACAAGGACGAACAGCTGTCGTCCTGAAGAGTTTAGAAAGGACAAGATGAGCGCGTCTTTGTTAAATGTTAATAGCAAAAAACCTTTAGAACAAGGGAAGAATAATGCATGGATCGTTTTACCTGATACTAACTTTATATCTGTTGTCCGCTTTACAAATACTGTACGATCACTAATTTTAAAGGTCCCGTTACTTTAGTTTACAAAACTATTATAAAATGTTCAAATCTAGTAAGTTTGTAAGCGAATCACCAGAATATATCGATAATATAAAATAATTACGAAAACTTCGATACTTTAGAAATGATCGATTATCCGAAAAAACATAATTGAATTCTTCATTCTTTCCTACTTTATATTAAAATTTAAAAAAAAAATATCAAATTCATTCAAAATTAATATTTATTCATTTAATGATGTATTTTGGATGTCGGAAAATAGAAAATTAGTAAAAAATTTACATAGCGATACAAATAAAAAAAAACGACAATTCAACAAAAACGCAAACAGAACTACTAAAAACATCACTAACAACTAATAACGAACAACAAAACTAAAAAGTAACAGAACTATTAACGAAACTGCAATAATAACCACGAATACTCGAAGCAAGACAAAGGCAACCACAATCACCAAGAGCTGAACCTAACCTAATTAATTATTTATTACTTAAATAATTGTATACGAAGAGATTGATGAAGCAATTAAACACGTAAAGGGAGATGAAAATTTAATAATAGTTGGAGATTGGAATGCAAGCATTGGAAAAGGCAAGGAAGGAAATATAGTGGGTGAATATGGGCTGGGCAAAAGGAATGAAAGAGGGGACCGACTTATAGAGTTTTGCACGAAGTATAATATAGTAATTGCCAACACCCAATTTAAAAATCATAATAGAAGAATATACACTTGGAAAAAGCCAGGCGATACTGGAAGGTATCAGATAGATTATATCATGGTTAAGCAAAGATTTAGAAATCAACTCGTTGACTGCAAAACTTACCCTGGAGCAGACATTGATAGCGACCATAATTTGGTGATAATGAAATGTAGATTGGGGTTTAAAAACCTGAAGAAAAGTTGTCAGATGAATCGGTGGAATTTAGAGAAGCTTGAGGAAGAGGAGGTAAAGAAGATTTTTGAGGAGGACATCGCAAGAGGTCTGAGTAAAAAAGATATGGTAGAAAATGTAGAAGAAGAATGGGAGAATGTTAAAAAGGAAATTCTTAAATCAGCTGAAGCAAACTTAGGCGGAATAAAGAGAACTGGTAGAAAACCTTGGGTTTCAGACGATATATTGCAGCTGATGGATGAACGTAGAAAATATAAGAATGCTAATGATGAAGAAAGTAAAAGGAACTATCGGCAATTAAGAAATGCTATAAATAGGAAATGCAAACTGGCGAAAGAAGAGTGGATTAAAGAAAAGTGTTCAGAAGTGGAAAGAGAAATGAACATTGGTAAAATTGACGGAGCATACAGGAAAGTTAAGGAAAATTTTGGGGTACATAAATTAAAATCTAATAATGTGTTAAACAAAGATGGTACACCAATATATAATACGAAAGGTAAAGTCGATAGATGGGTGGAATATATTGAAGAGTTATACGGAGGAAATGAATTAGAAAATGGTGTTATAGAGGAAGAAGAGGAAGTTGAGGAGGATGAAATGGGAGAAACAATACTGAGATCTGAATTTAAGAGAGCATTAAAAGATTTAAATGGCAGAAAGGCTCCTGGAATAGACGGAATACCTGTAGAATTACTGCGCAGTGCAGGTGAGGAGGCGATTGATAGATTATACAAACTGGTGTGTAATATTTATGAAAAAGGGGAATTTCCGTCAGACTTCAAAAAAAGTGTTATAGTTATGATACCAAAGAAAGCAGGGGCAGATAAATGTGAAGAATACAGAACAATTAGTTTAACTAGTCATGCATCAAAAATCTTAACTAGAATTTTATACAGAAGAATTGAGAGGAGAGTGGAAGAAGTGTTAGGAGAAGACCAATTTGGTTTCAGGAAAAGTATAGGGACAAGGGAAGCAATTTTAGGCCTCAGATTAATAGTAGAAGGAAGATTAAAGAAAAACAAACCAACATACTTGGCGTTTATAGACCTAGAAAAGGCTTTCGATAACGTAGATTGGAATAAAATGTTCAGCATTTTAAAAAAATTAGGGTTCAAATACAGAGATAGAAGAACAATTGCTAACATGTACAGGAACCAAACAGCAACAATAACAATTGAAGAACATAAGAAAGAAGCCCTAATAAGAAAGGGAGTCCGACAAGGATGTTCCCTATCTCCGTTACTTTTTAATCTTTACATGGAACTAGCAGTTAATGATATTAAAGAACAATTTAGATTCGGAGTAACAGTACAAGGTGAAAAGATAAAGATGCTACGATTTGCTGATGATATAGTAATTCTAGCCGAGAGTAAAAAGGATTTAGAAGAAACAATGAATGGCATAGATGAAGTCCTACGCAAGAACTATCGCATGAAAATAAACAAGAACAAAACAAAAGTAATGAAATGTAGTAGAAATAACAAAGATGGACCCCTGAATGTGAAAATAGGAGGAGAAAAGATTACGGAGGTAGAAGAATTTTGTTATTTGGGAAGTAAAATTACTAAAGATGGACGAAGCAGGAGCGATATAAAATGCCGAATAGCACAAGCTAAACGAGCCTTCAGTAAGAAATATAATTTGTTTACATCAAAAATGAATTTAAATGTCAGGAAAAGATTTTTGAAAGTGTATGTTTGGAGTGTCGCTTTATATGGAAGTGAAACTTGGACAATCGGAGTATCTGAGAAGAAAAGATTAGAAGCTTTTGAAATGTGGTGCTATAGGAGAATGTTAAAAATCAGATGGGTGGATAAAGTGACAAATGAAGAGGTATTGCGGCAAATAGATGAAGAAAGAAGCATTTGGAAGAATATAGTTAAAAGAAGAGACAGACTTATAGGCCACATACTAAGGCATCCTGGAATAGTCGCTTTAATATTGGAAGGACAGGTAGAAGGGAAAAATTGTGTAGGCAGGCCACGTTTGGAGTATGTAAAACAAATTGTTGGGGATGTAGGATGTAGAGGGTATACTGAAATGAAACGACTAGCACTAGATAGGGAATCTTGGAGAGCTGCATCAAACCAGTCAAATGACTGAAGACAAAAAAAAAAAAAAAAAAAAAAAAAAAAACTTAAATAATCAAAAAATTGCTGTAGATTAGTCAAGGTTAGCGAGCGTAGGTTAAGTCTGGTTAGATTATTTATTTTCATGTTTATATCTTTAAATATAATGTTTCATTATGATATTTTTTTCGATTTTCATTGTGTTATTTGTATCACTATGTAAATTTATACTAATTTTCTATTTTCCGACACCCAAAATGCATCATTAAATGAATAAATACTAATTTTGAATGAATTTGATATGTTTTTTTTGTGATTTTGGGTTGAGGCACATCAACTAAATAATTACCGAACAAAATATTAATAATAAAATAAAATTGGACATATTCCAACAAGAGATGGATTTAATAATGCGGGTAGTGTTTCGATTTAAATAAAGAAGAACGATATTTATTTCAGATCATTTCCATAATTAAACTGAAATATTCAATCGACTTTCAATTATATTATTTAAAACCATTAAATAGTAAGAAAGTGGAGCTCATGTAAATTCGAATCGTAACTTACACCACACAAATATACTGATTGCAAATAATTCTTTACATTTTTTTCAAGTACAGAACCAGTTTTATCCGGAGTAAAAGAACTGCCAAAAATAAGGTACTAGGTTAGATTAAATTCCCAGAAAACAGATAACAAAATTTTAAATAATATTGAAGATCAATATGCAATCATTATTAAAAAAAAGTTAACTATTTAAAAAACAAAACGTTGTTTCGTTGAAAACACACGAAATCCCAATCAGGTGTTTCCACAGGCGAACAGCATGCATTATTAGTTAAATTTCAATTTCCATTTTAATAAATTTTACCAAGCCATTTAAAATATCTTTAAAAAAATTTATTTAAAATAAAATTAAAAGATTTTTTTGTAGAAGAAATATCGCTCGGTTCATTAATTTTTAAGTAATATTAACTAACAATTAAAAACTTTAAAATCATGAATTTTAGTACCCATTCTACGAATATATTAAAAAAAACTCCCTTTCAGCATGTCGAAAAGCGGAGGTAGATTTCACCGGTGCTAAGTAGGGGATAAAAAAGATTTCCACCTTAAAGTTAAAAAAAACTTCAAATTTACTCAATACGACATGTAAAAAAATTCACATGTTACAAATTGTCATCTTACGATTCCACAAACATTTTGGTATTCCCTTGCCGTAGGTTTGGTCATATCAAAAATTGTTTCAGACAAAGGTTTTAGGTAATGTTTTATGAGGACTAAAACCACTTTAAACGGATTCGATACTACGCCTATTAAGGAAGGTATGATTTTTTTTTTGTCTTCGAAACCCTATGTTTTTCATCCCCTGGGCCAATGTTTGGTGATATCAAAAAAGTTTACTTGGATAAGTTTTAGACCCTTATCCAAATAATAATAGGAAATTTAGACGAATTAGATATTTTATTTAATAACAAAGTTATAACGATATTTTGTTTTTTCGAAAAAGCCTCTATCATTAACACCCTCATGATCAGATTTTGCCCATTAACGAACTCTGCCGAGATTTTGTGTCGTTATATTTTAGGTATCAATTTGTAAGTGATTGGCGCAAAATTACGGCAGTTATCGTGTCCACAAGAAAGTGAAATATATATATAAACTTTTGCGCTTACGGTGGTTTAGGGATCTGGGAGATGTGAAACGCAAAGATATGTAGAAATTTTCGGGATGTCGAGACTGTCCAAAAATATAATGAAATAAACTATTTTGTAATTTGGGAGGTTTTACCAATTTACAAACCCTTAAAACTGAATAATTTATTCGGTTTGAAATAAATATATTTTACGTAAAAATTAAAATAATTTATTTTTAATTATTAAACATCTTTTACTGATTTTGAGTAAAAGTCGATTTAAAACCATGACCTCTCGTTTATACTATACTAAACACCGGACCTTTATTATTAAATATCAGCTCATTATTTTCATGTCATTTAAATATAAAGTGATGCGTTGATATTAGTCTAAGCTGCCCTGTCCTATTCGTATTGTATTATAATTAATATTAAATTTAACTTGTTTTTCAAATTACAATTTATTATAAACGTGTTTATAAAGTTTTTATAAATTTTATTTTTACAAGATATGCATTTTTAATATTTGATATAAATGTTTTATCTCTTTAATTTTTAAACAGATAATTTAATTTTGAAACAGCAAATGTAATAATATTTTTTATTATTCTAAGCCGCAACACTCATTTATAATTCTATTTCATAATATGTCCACATTAGAATGTAAACATATTATAATTCTATTTCATAATATGTCCATTAGAATGTAAAGAACAACAAATATATATATATATATTTGTATGTAACCTTTTACTTCAGGGTCATCTTTTTTTCTATTTAGCCTCCGGAACTACCGTAAGGTATTACTTCAGAGGACGATATACATAAATGTAAATGAAGTGTAGTCTTGTACAGTCTCAGTCAACCATTCCTGAGATGTGTGGTTAATTAAATCCTAACCACCAAAGAACACTGGTATCCACTATCTAGTATTCAAATCCGTAAAAAGGTTATTCTTGCCTTTACTATGATCTGAACCTTTTAACTCTTGACTTCGACATCAGCTGATTTGTGATGAAGAGATAACCATTAGACCAGCCCGGTGGAGTTTACCAATTAAGCCTACTAGTCTTCAAGATCTGCGAAATCGAATTGTTACAGCAGTGAATTCAATAACCAGGGACCAGTTACCAATAAAAATAATTAACTATTATTTATAAATTTCGATATTTACATCCTTCTAGGAAGTATTGTGATCGCAAAAAATGTCGATTTTCAGATTTCAACGAAAATTTACATATGACCATTCCTTAATCCATTTTGACAATTTTCGGCGCGATATGTCGAAATATTCCGAAAGTCGAATCATGGTACCCATTACAATAGGTAGCTTCTTATTGAAATCTACCTAATAAAGGTTCATATAGTTTTCATTAAAGTATTTTGAATTATTAATTATTTTAGGTTATTTTTTACATTTACTATTTTCATGCATTTATCTTAGCATTATTTGTATATTATTTACCTTAGCATTAAAATGTATACACATTTTAAATAAATATTTTGTGATACCGCTCTAATAAAGGTTTTACCTTTTTACAGTCTCCTCAGATCGATCCAAGCAAATGTTGTTTCAGTTCCTTTTACTTTTCAGACTAGATGGGGCTGTAGCTCTAGAAGGGAAAGTATTGTAATCGGTCAAATTTGGACATATGCTGTTTTCATCAGATGTTGACTTTTTGACACCTAAAGAACCCAAAAAACCAGATTGAAAATGTCCGAATGTTAACGTTAATATGTACGTGTGTGTGTGTGTGTGTGTGTTCGGTGTTGGCCTCTAAATCACCTTATATCTCCAAAACTGTTGGACGATTTTTACTTCTATATATGGGGCAATGATGCCATTAAATTTTAAACTTAAATTGTTAAGGGATGATACTGTACAGAGCAGTGTCATCTTTAGTGTCTCGAGATTTCGCCTACTTAAGGTCAAATTTTCTTACGCACATTTGTTAAAAATTTTTTTTTGCAAAACTGCACCTTCATAAAAAAAATGCTGTTGTAGTCGACTTCTATGTCGTGACGCCACAGATGAGCGGTAGATTTAAATAAATGAATATTTCAAAGGTAAAAAATAAATTCGGTCAGGCTGGGCTTCGGACACGATCGCTCGGTTGATTAGGTACCTTGTGCGTTAAGCCTAGCGTCTACACCAGTTTACCGACAGTTCAGACGAAGGTATGAAAATACAATAATTTAATTAGTGCAGACCGTCGCCACTAGTGCCGCCACATTAGCGCGAATTAATACGGTATGCGCGCACGCTTTAGTTAGAATCATTGAATTATATAAACGACAAATAAAATTATAAATTAAGCTGTGTGTTAAAGCAGCGCATCAGAAACAATCCACAGTTGCAGGACTTTCCCGTCACGCGGCTAAAGCAGCGTTTGCGTGACGGGAAATTCCAAAAACTGTATAGTCAGCTTTTTTTACGTGGAGTAGCACACTTACTCATTCTTGACTAATTTATGTAATGTACTATGTATAGATCAGAATAAAATATTTTTTTTTAATTTTTGGTTCAATGATCACCTTAAAAATCTTTCCTTCTTTAACGTTTATTACATATGTGCTGCTTAGCAAGTAAGAGCACGCGTAAAATTTGTTACTTTACACTATTTATTCGATTCTTAATGCATGTAAAACCCTTTTTTGGAATCACTATTTACAACATTATTTTTTTTTTTTTAAGAAAAATACAATCAGATAATACAGGAAGTTCTTGTGATGCAATGAGTGAAGGTGTAACATTTCTTTTTTAATATTATAGTTTACTTTAGTCTGGCATAGGATGCCAGACTAAACCTACCAGGTTGGTCTAGTGGTGAACGCGTCTTCCAAATCAGCTGGAATCGTCTTGGTTCAAATTTGGAAGTCGAGAGTTCCAGAGTTCAAGTCCTAGTAAAGTTAGTTATATTTACACGGATTTGTATACTATATTTTGGATACCAGTGTTCTTTGGTGGTTGGGTTTTTCAATTAAACACACATCTCAGGAATGGTCGAACTGAGACTGTACAAGACTGAACTTCATTTACACTCATACATATATCCTCTGAAGTATATAAAAGGTAATTACCAGAAGCTAAACAGGAAAAAGAAAGAAAGATGCCAGGCTAACATAGTAGACATATATTCTTGGAGATAGTTCAGTTTTATTCAGCTATAATTGTTACGTTATGGCGCTAAACATGCAGACATGTAAATAAAAATCAAGTTTTTATGGGTGAAATAGACTTATAATAACTATTTTAAAAAGTTTTTATTAAGGTAAACTTTATTTAAGGTTTAATAAAACTTGTATCTAAACATATAACTGCTGAATTATTTGCTACCTTAAAAAAAATGTTCAAAACTATAATTTTTTCAAAGATAATTTTTTAAGACTATATTATCAATTTGTAAAAAGTTACTTCAAAATACAAGATTAAAAAGTTGCATAATACTATGTGAACAAACTTACTAGAATGAAAAGTTGAATAAACCTTCTCTACGTGATTAATTAACGAATAAAACAAACGGCAACTAAAACATTTTATAAATATAGCTACAAAAATAAGAATAGTGTATGTGTGTGTGAGCGCGTGCGTTAATTAAAAATATATATTAGCAATCTAGTCGAAAATAATAATCCGTTAACGTACACAAAACCGATAAAATTCTGTTATTTAAAACAAACAAGAAAAAAAATTTATTGCACGATATTTCACCAGCCAATATAATTATGGTCTGACTATTATAAAAAAAATAAACTTCCGTGTACAAACATAAAACCTAATTAATTATAAAGTATAATCTAAAAATGGTTGAACTTAGATTAAGTTCATATCTAATTAGAATTCAGATTTCATCTTGGTTAAAAAAAAATCCGCTTCAATAAAAAAAATAAGCTATATGATGATTTTTTTATCCAGATCTGTTCTTATCGGTTAATAACCTTTATTACATACAGTCTGGAACTAATGTTTTTAATAACACGAATGAGTTTTTTTTAAATTGCATTAGAACCTTAATATGAGTTCTCAAAATGATAATTTTAAAAATTTACATAGCTTGACGGTAGATAAAGGATCACACAAATTCAATACCACATTCTTTTAAGACTTTTACCTTAACATGTTGATATTAATATTGATATTGTTTCATATTAAGCTATGTTGTTACTTAGCGCCAGAGCCGTGGCGGGAATAATTCGGTAGTTAGCAACGGTCACAATTATTTCAATAATATCAAGATTTAACTTGTTCATACGAACATATTTTTGAAGTTAAATGGGGTGTTACCTTCTCTTTCTTTAAATGGCAGAATTTAAATGATTTAAATGGCAGAAAGGCTCCTGGAATAGACGGAATACCTGTAGAATTACTGCGCAGTGCAGGTGAGGAAGCGATTGATAGATTATACAAATTGGTGTGTAATATTTATGAAAATGGGGAATTTCCATCAGACTTCAAAAAAAGTGTTATAGTTATGATACCAAAGAAAGCAGGGGCAGATAAATGTGAAGAATACAGAACAATTAGTTTAACTAGTCATGCATCAAAAATCTTAACTAGAATTTTATACAAAAGAATTGAGAGGAGAGTGGAAGAAGTGTTAGGAGAAGACCAATTTGGTTTCAGGAAAAGTATAGGGACAAGGGAAGCAATTTTAGGCCTCAGATTAATAGTAGAAGGAAGATTCAAGAAAAACAAACCCACATACTTGGCGTTTATAGACCTAGAAAAGGCTTTCGATAACGTAGACTGGAATAAAATGTTCAGCATTTTAAAAAAATTAGGGTTCAAATACAGAGATAGAAGAACAATTGCTAACATGTACAGGAACCAAACAGCAACAATAACAATTGAAGAACATAAGAAAGAAGCCCTAATAAGAAAGGGAGTCCGACAAGGATGTTCCCTATCGCCGTTACTTTTTAATCTTTACATGGAACTAGCAGTTAATGATGTTAAAGAACAATTTAGATTCGGAGTAACAGTACAAGGTGAAAAGATAAAGATGCTACGATTTGCTGATGATATAGTAATTCTAGCCGAGAGTAAAAAGGATTTAGAAGAAACAATGAACGGCATAGATGAAGTCCTACGCAAAAACTATCGCATGAAAATAAACAAGAACAAAACAACAGTAATGAAATGTAGTAGAAATAACAAAGATGGACCGCTGAATGTGAAAATAGGAGGAGAAAAGATTATGGAGGTAGAAGAATTTTGTTATTTGGGAAGTAAAATTACTAATTAAGATGGACGAAGCAGGAGCGATATAAAATGCCGAATAGCACAAGCTGAACGAGCCTTCAGTAAGAAATATAATTTGTTTACATAAAAAATGAATTTAAATGTCAGGAAAAGATTTTTGAAAGTGTATGTTTGGAGTGTCGCTTTATATGGAAGTGAAACTTGGACAATCTGAGTATCTGAGAAGAAAAGATTAGAAGCTTTTGAAATGTGGTGCTATAGGAGAATGTTAAAAATCAGATGGGTGGATAAAGTGACAAATAAAGATGTATTGCGGCAAATAGATGAAGAAAGTAGCATTTGGAAAAATATAGTTAAAAGAAGAGACAGACTTATAGGCCACATACTAAGGCATCCTGGAATAGTCGCTTTAATATTGGAAGGACAGGTGGAAGGGAAAAATTGTGTAGGCAGGCCACGTTTGGAGTATGTAAAACAAATTGTTGGGGATGTAGGATGTAGAGGGTATACTGAAATGAAACGACTAGCACTAGATAGGGAATCTTGGAGAGCTGCATCAAACCAGTCAAATGACTGAAGACAAAAAAAAAACCTTCTCTTTCTGAAAAATTCCGTTATCGTTTTATTTCGGCGTGCTATTGCCATGTTACATTATTTTTCAATTTTTGCCAAGAAAGCAGTTATTAGAAAATCACATGTTTTTCTCTTAACCAATAAGGTAAAAACACAGTTTAAAATTCATGGCTTTACTTAAAAGAAATCTATCACCTTCATATTAAATTTTTTATACTTAACTCAGGCAGGAAAAGCACCGTTCTACAATGTCACAAATGAAGTTGCTGGCCCGGTAAGAATGAAAAAAAAATCAGCAAGGCGTCACAAATAAAAGCTAGGCGGTAGCAAAAACAATCCCTATTATTCATGTACAAAAAAGAATAGTGGGTGGGAACAATCAGCTAACAAGGGGCTACTTCTGAAAAGGAACTACAATGGTGATATTTTTACCGCTCTGACCTGGACCATAATAAATCACAGAAAATGTACACAACAGAAAGAAATGTGTGTATTTTCATAACAAATTCAACAGTTATTCCCTTTCAAGTAAAAACAAATCAGGTTTTATGTGAATATGGGATTTTAACAAACACGTGTACCTCAACTCCGTTTTTAAAAGTAAAGTACAATACTACACGTGACACTACGATCTTTTGTCTAAATCAGAATACAATAGTAAAATATGTTATTTTTTGACTAAGAAAATGGGTAGGGTAAGAATCCCAGACGACGTCAACACAGTACAATACTTTCTTTTCATGTTTAACCTCCGGAATTACAGTAAGGTATTACTTCAGAGGATGAAATGTATGAATTTAAATGAATTGTAGTCTAGTAGTCTCAGATCGACCATTCCTGAAATGTGTGGTTAATTTAAAGCCAAACACCAAAGAATACCGACAAAGTACAGCAGTATCGGCAAAATCCAGTAGCAACCTGCATTGTCCGTATAATCACAACTCTTAGAAAGGCAACTGCTGTCGGAGCGCGCCAACAACCATACTTGGTTTCGTTACTTTATAACAAAAACGTACATGTGACAAACCTAATTAATTTATTTATAATTTTCAACATGAAATTATTTTACTTTTTAACCCTGGAGTAGTCGCGCGGTTGACAGTTGTCACCCACCTGCCATTATTTAAGGGTTATTCCCTTTCCATAACCCCCACCATTCTGTCCTTACCAGTATCTTTCAAGAAGAGCCTATTGTTGGAATCTACAGTGTCGTCGTTCAGTTTACCCTTCAACTAAGAAAGGTATTTCACCTCAAACTAGTTTGGTTGAGAAGTGTCCCCCACGCGACCTTTTAAGTTATTTTACCGGTAAGTAATTTTTTCTTTAATAATTTGTTTTATGAGATAGATATTTATCAATTTGTTATTTTTCATCTATTTAGTTTTTTTTCTTCCAATAGAAATAATACCTAAACCCTATTTTATTTTTATTTTTACATAGATCATGTCACAAACTAACAAAAGAAAAGTTGAGTACTCATCAGATCCCAAAATTTGGCAGCAGTGGCTCAAAGAATTATCTGATGAAGAGGAAGAAAGGGTTTTCAAGAAGACTGCACACTAGTTTCTTACTGTCCAAAAAGGAATCGGGCAGTTCTTCTAATCTCAACATTACATCACGACAATTATATCGATGAGGAAACAGGTGAGTTATCTAAGCCTGAAATCGTAACATTTTATAACCACACTAAAATTGGGTTGATTTACTTAACCAACTAATAGCGAGGTACAATGTGCAAAGAAATACTCGTCGATGGCCAACGGTTGTGTTTTTTAATCTCTTAAATATTTCAGCGATCAATGCACTTTGTATTTACAAATCGAATTCAAAAAATAAAGTGAGCAGAAGAAGTATATTTTTACAAAATTTGGCATGGGAAATGGTTAAACCACAAATTCAATGTAGGTCTACAATATTGCAACTACCTATTGAATTAAGGCACCGGGCATGTATCCTTCTTGGTACTTCAATGCAAGAGCCAGCATCAACAAAAGGAAGAGAAGGTGCTAGAGGAAGTTGCCATGAC
This sequence comes from Lycorma delicatula, assembly GCF_047948215.1. NCBI lineage: Eukaryota > Metazoa > Arthropoda > Insecta > Hemiptera > Fulgoridae > Lycorma > Lycorma delicatula. The sequence goes on from NC_134463.1 coordinate 35,201,185, forward strand.
TGTGGGCGACAAAGAGATAAAACCACAAGGAAATGGTGTGATAAATGTGAAAAGTGGATGTGCAATGATCATTTAAAAAGTGTTTGCCAAAATTGTTTTTAAAATATTTGTATTTTGTATTAAATTTATGATATTCATAACAGTTAAAAATGTGTTTGCTTTTATAATAGAATCTACTTACGGTAAATTTGTGACTTTTACTTGTACTTAAAAATGCTTTTGTTTGCTTTTACAATACATTTTTCAAGTTATTTCATGATTGTTTTTATTTATAAACCCTTTCTAACATTAAAGTAAGGCATAAAGATTAATAATTAAGTAAGTAATTAAATTGTAGGATACCAAAAAAAAAAATCATTCTGTGGGTGACACTGGTCAACCACGCGACCATTCATGTAACTGTTAACCGCGCGACTACTCCAGGGTTAATCAAATTAGTAACATAAAGTAATTTACTTTGTCAATTTCAGAATTATTGTTTATTTACGAGTATATTTATATCGAAAAATGTTAACATGTTCGTTCATAATTTTGGAGATGATTTTTGCACTTCATTGGTATGTTTTTCGACGAGTTAATCACTATAGACCAGACCAGTGCCGCGGCGGGTAACTAACTAGGGATGACAATCGAAAAATTTTTGGGGCTATCTTGTGGGTTCTCAATAGGGATTATGAGAATCAAAAAACAACCACATAAGCATTATTAATAATTCTTTGATCCTATAAACAAAAGTACTTAGTATAGTTTTATACTTTCTTTTTTCAAAATACTCCAACAATTCAACAATCTTTTTAAATTTAATAATAATTATATATATATATATATATATATATATATATAAAATGTTAATCTAAAAAGATTGCTTACAAAATGTGTTTTGTTAACAGCGAGGCAAATCATGAAGAAAATCAAAATGTCCCATGTTTTAAAACTCATCACTACAACAAAGTGGATGTACACAACCTCACAAATTTTTCAACATCCAACAAAAATTATAAAAAGATGGTCGTTTTGGAAAAAAAAGTGGAAAAAGTGTTAAAACATCCAAAAGTTGTAAGATGACGTGACGTTACACAGGAAAACCAGCTTAAATTACAAAAGAAACTTAAAAATTCAAAATCTCAACTCTAATTTAAAATGTTGTTGCTATTTAATTATTATTTAGATGATCAGCTTATTTTATTATCACATTAATTCTTCAATCGATTAAGATAAACACGTGTAGTCACGTTTCATTTCTGAACGGCATTTAAATACTTCATCGATGAGTATATAACAGCTTTCTTATCCCATACAACAGTCGTATAATGTTAAAAGAAAATAACAAATTAAGAAACTCAATATATGCATGATACTGTTGGCGTGGGTAAAAACGGCAATATAGCAAAGACAACGTCAGGTCAAAATTTAGGAAATAGTCTTCATTTCAAAAAATAAGGAACGAAAAAATTAACTGTAATGACCGACCCAAGAGCGGGATCAGGGAGAAAGATCTAACTGAATTACAAAAACATCAGTTATACAACTGCGCAGACTACAAGAATAGAAGCTTCTGTAAATATTACAATGTTGCCCGATCGTCAGAACAAAGCAGAATTGTAGGCTGATAATCCATTACAATCTTTAGATTTACAGGACTCTTTATCTAGGCAACGTAGGATTATCGACAATTTACTACAGTATGACCTTGAGTTCCTACAAATGGCACCGTGGCATGTCTACCTGAGCTTCTATTTCTGTTACTGGCACAATAGTTATGCTATGTATTTTCCAGTGAGTTTGAAGATTTATTAACGGTAAAATAACAAAAGTGATCATATTTTATCCAAAAGTTTTCTGTTAGAAAATTTCATTACATTTAATCAATTATTTTTCAAAAATGAAGAAAACAGTTTACACCGTACGCAATAAATTTTTAATTAAAACAGATATTTTACATTTAATTTTAATACAAGAAAAATATATATAATATAAAAATGCTCCTTAATACAACGAAGATGAAGTGGTATTTGAGAAAAAAGTCATAAAAATTGTATAATAGAACAAGCTGTAATGTTTTCCTTGTGGAATTCTAATTACAAATTGTTGCTTTTTTCCTGCCTCCCGCTCCGGGAGGGATCCGAAATTAAGCATAGCACAGCTCGGAGAGGTGCCTTCGCCTTAAGTCATGGGGAGGAGCAGAGTTGAAAAATTGTTAGCAGTTAGTTGAAAAGCATTATTTGAAAAGTTGTTGGCCGAAAAATATCCAAACTAGGAGAACAATGATAAAAAAAATTAGACGATTAATAAAAAACATATTGGAATTTTTCTACACGTTTCATAAGGACATATAAATATGGATACGGATAAAAATAAATAAAAAAGAGCATTGTATTTCGCTTTTAATCTTTTTTTCAATCGATTGCAGATAATTTTAATAATGAAATATAAAATGGTTCAAAAATAAAGTCGGCTTCAGATCATTTAACATTATTAGGAAGAAATTATTTAGCATCAAAATTCATCGAAAAATATATTGGCGTGAAACTATATTACGTAAAGAATCTACTGCGACCAAATAGAATCATAACTCTGGTTTCATAGAAAAACACATGAACGGTTAAGATATTTCAGAATTTTCAATTTACACAGAGATAAAGATATCCGATGAAGTAACATTTATAGTAAATGAATATTAATTTAAGTTTGGTTATTATCGGTTAACCGTTTGCAAGTTTACTTACACAGCGAGAAATCGGTATCTTTCATTTAAAAGGTATTTAAAAAAAAGGTAAATTTTTACGGAACATTTCCCCCTTTTCAATAATTTTTTATTATAACATTTTTATTCCTTTTATCTCTTTTTTTATGAACAGACCACGAATGTAGAACGACAACAAAATCTGAACATTAAACATTAATGAAACCAATTATTTATTCGTAAACTTGAATTTATCTTAATTAAAGCCAGTTTGATTGCATAACGTTTTAAATAGCGTTCGAATGTTAAATAAATAAATGTACATATCAAATTCCAAATAAATGCAAGGTTCACCTTCAGCTCGAAGTTTGCACGTATTGTTGATACTCGTGTAGAACGGACAGTTATAGCTAACAGTGTAATCTTTCATTAAAGGAGAAAAATAAAACAGTTTCGAAATTCTATACAGTTTACATCCGTTCTATATGCGTCTAGAGATAAAAAAAAGGTCAACAAATTGCATTGTTAAATAAATAAACAATGCATAACCATTAAAAAACGGAGTATGTATTTTTTTTTTTTAGTGTTGATCAGTTTTAATTCATAATATCAATAATATTATCGATTTTCCTAAAACAATAAACACTAAAGGAAATTTTTTTGATATCTATGGATAATGCTGAACTATTCAGAAATTTCAATAAAACTTGATAATTTAATCATCATATTGATATCATCCACAATTAAAATTAGGAATGATTCTTACCAAAACAATTTAATTAAAAATAAAAAAAGATGTGTTAAAAATGTAAATTTTATAAAATTAACCGTGTAATACTCTAGCAGAAGTATTAAAAAAATAAATAAATAAAACCAGCATTAAAAATCTTATTCTAATAAGTTATTAATATTACTTAATTTTTTGAAGTCTGTCAAAAAAAGATATCTAACCAACCCTTAAACACCGCCGACTTCAAAAAGTACGAAATTTATATTTCAGGATTAATGAGGGAAAATTAATAACCGCTGATCTTTTTTAAAATGTGTGATTTTACATTATATTTCACATTCTTTAGTTGTTTGTTTTTAATTCTGGAGAGCCAAAAAAATTGTTTGTTTTTTTTAATCCAGAATATAAAATACTGTTTATTTTAGGGGGGGGGGGGGGTGATATAAAGACTTTTTAAAAGAGTATAACGGAAAATTAAATATATCAGGAATAAGAGAATTTATTATATAAATAGACAAAGTTTACAACGAATTAAAAGAAATACATAGATAAAAAAAGAAGATTGATAGAAGGTAAAAGATCAGAAATTCTGATGACAAATATTTTCTGTTGTGTTTATGACGGTTTACGGTCATAAAATAGGGCCAATAGGTTTAAACAGAAAAGAAAATAACAGAGGTCTTTAAAACGTAAATGATGGAAATCGGTGAGATTATCACAAGTTCGTTAGAACTTCGCCGGTAAGAGTCTGCAGTACTGGACGGCACGGCGAAGTCAAAGAATTATGTTTACAGTTCTAAACATGACCTAATATAAAAGTAAAACGAAAACTGGGGAAAAAATTACAAAACAAACATGAAAACATTATGTTTTAGTTTAATTTAAAAAAATAGTAGTATAGAAGTAAAAATAAAAGTGAACACAAAAAAAAAAAAAAACACGAACAGAAGTAAAGTGTTGCAAGTTTGGCAACAAAATTTTTTTATTATTACATAAAACAGAAATAAATTCGATCGGTAAAATTTTTATCCTACTATAAGAATTATTTGAACTAATTGATGGAGAAATAAAAAAAAAGTTCATTTAGTAATAATATAAAAAGTGTGTCTACGGATACGAAAAAATCGAGGGTTACATTTACAAAGTAATAAGTGCAATATTACGTCACGGATCTTCGATTCGTGAAGGTCATTATGCAACTTTTATTAATAAAGGAAAAAATGGTATGAAGTGAAATGGAATACGACTATCAACAAAAAAAAAAAAAAAATTGGCCGATAAATTCGAAAAATGTGTATTTGTTTAATCTAGAAAAGCAATAAATTTTAATAATAAACCCATAAGATAACAATCAGTAAAAAAATAAAGTAATAATATAATAAAACGCAGTGATATCCAAAAAAAAAATAACAATGAAATTGTAAACCGGACGGTAAGTACAATTCTATTATCAAAATCTGTAATTAATTTATAATTTTGTTTAAAAAAATACATGTCAAAGATATGTAATAGACAATAAATAGATAATAACAAAAAATTGAAAAATTTATTACATAACTCTTACCGGCCCCGATTTCATTTATACGTAATACATATCACAATTACAGAAATAATACAATTCTTATGAATGTTCGTTGTTTAATAATATAACACTACAGTATTCAGTGTAAAGGAGAGAAATTTATGGTAATCTACTAAAGGGACAAACTACTGTCTGCACAGACTAAAAACACTCCGGGTTCTAAGCTTTATAAAAAAAAAAAGTTTCCACCTTAAAGTTAAGAAAAACTTAAAATTTACTTAATACGACAATGGCTGCAAGTGAAAACAAAAAGTCAATGTTTAGCATACAAGCCCCATCTTCTTAAAATTCCAGCAACATATTGGTCATCCCTTGCCGTAAGGGTTGGTCATATCAAAAATTGTTTCAGATAAAAGTTTTAGGTAATGTTTAGAGGACTAACGATCTCTTTAAACAGATTCGATGCCGAGCCTATTAACGGAGGTATGATTTTTTTGTCTTCAAACCCCCATTTTTTCCATCCCCTGGGTCAATGGTTGGTCATATCAAAAAAATTTACTGTAATAAGTTTCAGGCCCTTATCCAAAGAATGAGTAGGAACGTTAAACGAATTCGATATTTTAGTTAATAACTAAGTTGTAGCGATATTTTGTTTTTTCGAAAAAGCCCCCCATTTCTACCACACGGTCTGATTTTGGCCGTTAAGAAATTCAACCAAGATTTTGGGACGAGTTATTTTTAAGGAACAGTTTGAAAGTGATTGGTGCAAAATTACGGAAATTACCGTGTTCACAAGAAAGTTAAATATATATAGGCTTTTGAGCTGACGGTGGTTTTGGGAGTCTGGGGGATGTGAAACGCAAAGATATGTCGAAATTTTCCCGAAGTCGAATCATGGTACTATAGGTAGCTTTCTTATGAAATCTACCTAATAGTCATTACGATTATAAAACAAGACACACCACCTGTTAGGGAATTTGTTTAACGATAATTTTTTTACATATTTTGACAATGTATTTGTACTGTAATGGGAAAACGAAGACATAATTCTCTGAACCCTAGCTTGATTTCGATAGTTTACCGTTAATAAACTACTTCACCAATCGTAATTACATTTTTACACATAGCAGGCTATCTATTAAGTTACCGATGTTTAAATTTCAACCGTTAAAGATTTGTTATTCAATTTGTACGTATGTCCCTACAACCGATGTAATTATAAACTGTATTTATGTATTAACAGCATACCAAGAGATATCTTTTTGGTGACTATATCCGATGTCATTTTATTCGATGTCACTATAAACAATACTTACTTTATTTTTATATACAGCCCAGTTTATACATTTTACATCTACACTGTAAGCTTTCATTTAAATATGTGAATTCACATATTACTGTAGTTTTACTTCTTTTTCAAATGCAAAAAGGGAATGTATTCAGGCAAAATATTAATTTCCTATTAGAAACGGTCACAACAATTTTCACATCCAAATTGTTACCATTTCAGTTCAATAAATGTTTATTGTTTATATTTTGTCACAGGAAAAATTTTATGATTATTACATTTAAAAGTTTCCTTATTTACAATTGGATTTCTCTTCTTTTTTTTAAGAGAATATTGATGAAATATAAAATTCGTTTTCTTTTGATGTTACTTTGTATGTTTTTTAAACCACAAATATTAATAATTTAATAACTAAACGCATCGCAAACTATATAGTATTGAATTTCATTGAAACAATTTTTCACAAGCAGAAATTTTAAGCCTCCACCTCGGTATGTATTTAAAGACAAGCATTCAAATGATTGTTTTCTTTATTTATTAATGCTGAATAATGTTAATTAAATTATATTTTATAAATATATACAAATTTATAAATAAACACTACCTAAAAAATTTATATTAAAAATCATAAATCGTATTTCATTTTTTATGGTTTTTAAATTCAGAACAAGCGTGATAACGAGTTGACGGTACATATAATATTTATAATTTGAAATAAATTTGTGTAAAATTCCACAGTAAATAATGAAGCCTTATAAATTTTCATGCAAATGTAACTACATTTTAATGGGTAATCGTAAAAATTCATGCGTTATAGTAAATAATGCTTGTGTTAAATTTTACAATAGCGGAGACTAACGAAAGAATACGTAAAAGATTAAGATACGAATATTTATTGATTTTTATAATAGTGCAATTTGATGAAAAGTTATTTAGAGTTTGGCTCTTAATCACATTCACTTAAAGTACACAAAAACAGTGAAATAAGACCCAATGCGTTTCTAATCCACTAAGAGGCAAGCCGATAAAAATAAACAGATGGCAATTGACATTCATCCAAGCATATCGCAGATTATACTTATTCTGCGCCCTCCAGAGATCAGGAACTAGGCGTTCAAAATATCGCATTTTTTCAAAGAATCACGAGTAGGAATACGATTGACCAATCAAAAAGCACAACATTCCACATATCACAACTCTAAAAGTCATAGATTAATTATCAGTCAGTAAATTCCAACCAATCGTATTCTTTGTTTTTCAACCAATCATAAGGTGAGAGTAATTAATTTTGTAATACACGACATATTAATAACAAAAATTTCAATACACAACATAATTATGTAATTATCTTTACACGTCATACAGTGTATAAATACAGCTACAGTGGGTATGTATGTGTTTTTCAGTTATACCTTGTAGACCCACCGGGTTGGTCTAGTGGTGAACGCGTCTTCCCAAATCTGCTGATTTGGAAGCCGAGAGTTCCAGCGTTTAAGTCCTAGTAAAGCCAGACGTTTTTACACGGATTTGAATACTAGATCATGGATACCGGTGTTCTTTGGTGGTTGGGTTTCAATTAACCACACATCTCAGGAATAGTCGAACTGAGAATGTACAAGACTACACTTCATTTACACTCATACACATCAACATCATCCTCTGAAGTATTATCTAAACGGTAGTTACCGGAGGCTAAACAGGAAAAACAAGTTACACCTTGTAAAGAAAAGTGCAAGAATTTGCGGTCAGTTTATGTCAGAAAGAGGAAACTTCCTCCAAGTGGTGAAGGCAGAAAATCAAGTAAACTAAACTATTTACGTGATTATATGCGGTTCATAATTCCATACATAAAACCTTCAGCCCCTCTGATGTGACCAACACCGAATCACAAATAAATGAAGCTGAGGAACTTTAAATGCGTTTACAACAAACATCTTTCATTTTTTACATACATGATGTTACATAAAATAAGTAATTATGTAAAAAGTTATCGATTTTCAAAATCGTTTAATTTCATTAAAGTATACCACTCACCTCGATGTTTATTGGCAATCTTTCCTCAATAGGAATACAGGGTCTGTAATTTGTATCTCTTTCAGTAATTATAGGTCCTGCTAGCTCAAGCAACAGCTTGAAACTTTCTTGACATTCGGTAAAACGACTTGAATTTGTTTTCATTATAGGACAGTTCCTACGCGCACACAAAAGCTCCTCTTACGTTGTTTTCTCTTTTTCTTGTACAAATAATAATAATAAACTACAATTACATCTTCGTCGCTTGACATTTTGCAAGTTAAAAACTGTAAAGTGATTAATTTAGCAAAGCGAAATAACGTTCCAGTCGCGTATCCTTGGTATGCGAACATGCCCGACGCAACCGATTTTTCAGTCGCTTTCAATATTTCACATTCCAATTGCTTCCTTGGTGGGGGATCGGCCTTAGTTTCCTCGAAAATTTCCTGCGCACTATCCTGTCCGTTTGTTATTGTACACTGTTTTCTCATATCATCCAAATATTCCAACTTTATCCATAGATCTATAACAACTACAAAGTCCGTTCCATCTTTTCAGTATCTTATTATGCTTCATCCGTTTTAAATAATCCAGCCGGCCTTTTTTCTAGAATTTTACGTGACATCTACATTATCTCCGCTTCCATTTAAATCTTTCACGTACTCTTGCTCTTGCATCTTGTTTGAGCAAGCAAGATGTAAGTTCACGTAACTCTTTCATCTTGCTTGTTTTTAATAAAATAATTCTTCATAAAGGTTTTCTTTCAGATATTCTGAGATAGAACTCATTGTCCTGATCTACTGGTATATCCTCGTCTTATATATCATGTTAAAACTTTAAAAATATAAAATAAAGACATATATATATATATATATATATATATATATATATATATATATATATATATTTCCTTTTACAATGCATTTATATCAGCACTGACACTGTTGTTTATACACGTTATTTTTAATTTTTGTCAAGCGTTTCATAGGTATATAAATTTATATTTAAAAAGCAATTTTCTGTTGTTCTCATTATTATATAGTCGTATGCTATTTAAAAAAAAAATTACACGTTACCCGAATAAAAGCATCAATCTCAGATTTATAGAATATAATTCACGATTTCAAATACTTGGGATAGCCGTTTTAACGTTAACCGAAACAAAATTGTTTATATCATTCTAACACGTGCAAATATCATATAAATATTCTAAAAGCGTAAATTACAATGATGCCTTTTTTTCGGTTTCTATTGATTTCAATGGATATGAAAAATGTGGTCAGCAGTTTATAGTCCTCCTCCAAGACGGCTCGTTTAAAAATTTTGAAAATATTCATATTATAGTAATTAATTCGTTCCTTTCTTCCAAACGAAAACAAAATTTATTACGAGGGTTATTTTTTTTTCAAGGTCCGATCGGTCGCGAAATAAAAACCCGCTCAAAAATCGGATGAACCTTTGCGCATATGTGTTGCGCAGCGTCTCTAGTATGACCTTCAATCACGCCGCGTTACTTCGTTTAGTTCTGAACACACAGCTAGCACGTAAACATGTTTACAACAATAGCACCTCCCGCCAAGTGTAAAGTGCGTGGGATAATTCGATTTCTTCAGGCTGAGGGGTGTAATGTAGCTGAAATTTATCGACGAATAAGTAATATGTACGGTGAAACTTCAATGCGTGATAGCAAAGTGCGACAATGGTGCAGGAACTTTAAAGCAGCACGTGCAGATGTTAATGATGCTGCGTCAACCGATGATCTCGTTGAGCGAGTGGATGAGGAAATTCGAGAAAATCGTCGGTTCACAATTTCTGTATTGGGTGATTCGTTTCCTGAAATTTCAAGGTCAGCTCTCTACACCACTGTGAGTGAGAGACTTCAGTACCGCAAATTGTGTGCGAGATGGGTTCCCAAGATGTTGTCCGACCATCACAAAACAATGAGAACGGACGCCTCTCTAACGTTTCTCCAGCGCTACCACAATGAAGGAGATTTTTTTTTAAACTGTCACAGGGGACGAGACATGGGTCCATTTCGAAACTGAAGAAACAAAAGAACAATCCAACAGTGGATGCATTCTCATTCTCCCAGTAAACCAAAGAAGTTCAAGCGAACCTTCTCCAACAGAAAGTGTGTATGGCTACCGGGTTCTGGGAGCGAATGGAGATCTTTTGGTGGAATTCATGAAACGTGGCACGACCATCACTGCAGCCTCATAGTGTGTGACTCTTCAACGTCTACGAAGGGCAATTCAGAATAAGCGGAGAGGAATGTTGTCATCAGGCGTTGTCTTTCTCCATGACAACGCTCGGCCGCACACTGCAGCTGTAACAAAGAAGCTCCTGCAGCGTTTTCGTTGGGAAGTGTTTGATCATCCACCATACAGCCCGGTCTTGGCTCCATCCGATTTTCACCTCTTTGCTCACATGAAACGGTGGCTAGGAGGACAACATTTTGGCACAGACATCGAGCTGCAGACCAGCGTAGAAACATGGCTGAAAACACAGGCGGCTCCGTTCTATGACGAGGGTATTGGAAAGTTGGTACCACGACGCTACGACAAATGTCTAAATCGGAATGCGACTATGTAGAGAAATACCGTAACTATGTAAGTACTTAATACAAATAAATTTTTTTTAATTTTCACTGTGGTTTTAATTTCGTGACCGATCGAACCTTGAAAAAAAATAACCCTCATAAAACCATTTTATCTTACTTTCCATCCAATACAGAATCATTAATCAAAATTATTGGTCTTATTATTTTAAAATGACGAATAAACATTTTTATAAAATTAATCGCTAAATTGAATTTTTAGAAATGTTTAAGTATGGAAAATAAAATGTTTTAAATGAAAAACTAAAAGAGGGAAAATTATTCCGAGAAGGTTAATTCTTTGCCTGGGCTACCTGCCTATGGATACGACGTTGCCAAACTTACTCAACTACAAGTTTTAGGTAGTACATATCGGTTACATTTCTCATTCCATTTCCCTTATTTTTAGTGATTATTTGTAGACTCTACTTTTCCTGGATAGAAATTAATTAAAGGACTAATTCAAGCTATTTCCCATCAGCTTACTCATGACGTTATGGATCTCTAATGGTAGCTTTTTTCTTCTCTTTTTTAATGATTATATTTTTTAGGTTTTTTTATTTCGATTTATTAATTTTCGTCTTTTTTATAATAGCAAAATATTTTATATAGATAAGACGTGATATAACCGATACCATACAATTTATTAGGTGGTAAGAGGGCATCGGAAAATCTTTACAAGACAGATTAGTATACAATAAAAAGGAATGGAAAACAGTAATAAAACCAATCAACTGACACCTAACATAAAAAAAAGATTAACAACTTTTTAAAACAAAAAAATCTGATATGAACACATGACTTCCTTGTACGCCTATAAAAATTACATATACACATTTTTAAAAGTACATAAAATTTTATTTCACGAATAACTTGTGCTTTTTTTTATCGTTATTATTGAATATTATTTATTGAAATTTTTTAATAATCACAAGTTATAATTATTAATAAATCAATATACTCAAATTACAAAAAAAAGTTAAGAAAAAGGAGATGAAGTCTTATTTGAACCGATGTGCCTTCCACTTGTAAGATCAAAATATTTCAATAATTAAAATTTCATTTGATTATAAATCTGGAACCAAAGAAAATAAGTACCACTTATCATATATCGTTGAAAATCTCTCAATGAGGGCTTATTAGTGAAGTTAAGAAAAAGTAAAAAATCCAAATTTTTTGGATTTTGGGCTTTTTTGAACATTTTTGGTCAAGTCGATTGCAATCAAAAAGGGAGGTGCACAAGTAGACGTTACAACAGTCCAAAATCCAAAATTTCAACTATCCTAAGGCTAATCGTTTTTTAATTATGCGAGATACAGACGTAACGCCGAAACTAGTCAAAATGGATTCAGGGATGGTCAAAATGGATATTTCCGTTGAAATCTGAAAAGCGAAATTTGTTGCGATCACAATACTTCCTTTACTTCGTACAAGGATGTAAAAAACATGGGACAGATGCAAAATAAGAAATTCTATGAAAACGTAACGTGTTTCAAAATGAATATCAGGGTTTTAAAGTTATGCAATGTTTATTTATTTTTACCTACATTGATAAATTATACATGAAATGAAAGAGCAATTCCTTATAAGTGTTCAATGTGATCATCCTTCGTCACACATTCGCCGATGGGAGAGTTTATCCAATACTTTAATCAACAAGTCTGGAGTAACTGATGCGACAGCTGCTTCACAATCCTGTTTCTCAAATCGGGTAGGTCAGCTGGTAACGGTGACTAATACGCCTGATCCTTAATAAATCCCCAAAGAAATAAACCGCACGGGGGTCAGATCGGGCGACCGCGGAGGCACGGCAAACAACCCCTATCATCCCAGTGAGGAGGCGCACCATCTTGTTGCTAAAAAAGGTTCTGTGGTTCGTATTTCAGTTTAGGAAAGACCCTTATTTGTAGCATATCAATAGTTCATTCAATACATAATTGCTTCCGCGAAAAATAACGGCCCGTAAACTTTCCGTCGGAATAAAAAAACATTCAGTTTTGGGAAATATCGATCACACTGCAATATTTCGTTAACGATTTTCTGATCGGCAGATACACACATTACAACTGTTTACTTTTCATTAACATGAAATGTTGATTCGTCACTGAATACAACACGGTAAAGAAAGTCGTATCGTCACGTGCATTATTTCATTTGCGAAGCTAGCACGCAAACCATAATCTATAGGCTTGCGCATAACCAAAACTGTTTGAGTTACTCTTTCATTTCATCCATAATTATTCGATGTATGTGAAAATTTGAGAAACATTACAAAGCTTTAAAGTCCCGATATTCGTTTTGAAACACACGGTATAAGGGGAGAACCGGACACACAGCTGCATTCGAATAAACAGAATCGTACCGCTTATCAGAAGGAATCCAACGAATACTTTGAATTGAATTTCTTTTTACTCATTTCGGGATGCGTATCGAAAGTGTTTGAATAAAAATGATCGAATATACCTTCGGAATATCGAATTCGTATTAGATTCTTTGAAGAATTCGTTACTGTCCATCACTATTAAACTGCACCACGTACGTGAACTGCGACGGGTACACACGAACTGATCGACAGGTGACATTGAATTAACCCTGACTCTAATATATTCCGTTCATAGATCGAATTATCTTAAGAACACGAATTGAATAATGCGATTTACGGATATTAAATGTTTTACTGTGTTGTAGACGGGAGAAAAATTTAGTAATTTTCCAAGCAAATGAGAATACTACATACTAAACTCAAGAAAATAAAACATGTTCATACATTATCATTGTAATACATAAAAAGTGAAATATGAGATATTCAAAGGATGAAACAAGAAAACTAGTACGCTATTACAGAAAACAAACAAACTTTTTTTATCCAAATATTATGACTATATAATATGCATATTCCATTATGAACATGCAACTTTACACGTAGCACAGGACAAAAATAACTTTGCGATTGGCTAAAGTCAGTCACGTGATCATTATTTTTAAACATATGTAGCTCTACGTACATTAAACATTATGTAAAATAAGCATTTGTATAATTAAAAATAATTAGAGAAAAATATTCGTAGACAGATTATATAATAAGTAGGCTGTTTAATTCTTGCAGAAAATACTTCCGCGTATGGTTTTTTAACAGGTAAATTATTTTTCTAAATAATATCGCATTATTTATTTGTTATTATCTAGTTTAGGTTTTCAACTGGAGTAGTACAAAGAAATGAAAAGGGTGGGAGTGAAACGATATTAATAATTATGTGCTGATATTAAAAAAAAAAATTATAAACGTGATACTGAAATTCAATGTCATAACATTTAATTCTATGTCTTGCATTAAAATAATAACTCCTTCCAGTTGAGTTAAAATAATAACACCTTTCTTTTTATTTTTGTCAAATGCAAAAAATAACTTCACAGTAATATCGTAATAAATTAACTTGTACTGTTTGCGTAAAGATAGATTGCTTTACAAAAAAAACAAAATTAATAAATAAAATAAAACCAGCCGGAAATGACATAAAAATATATGGAAATGAAACCGAACCACTTGTTAGTGCCCCAAATTTTCACCAAAATGTTTCATTCGATCAGGAAAACGTGAAATTAGGCAGGGTGACGAATCTGTCATCTGTATCCAACCCGGTACGGTGCAATATCTCTTTCTGTCCAAGCAGGATGTGGTTTTGTACTGAAACCGAATTGCACAGGGTTAACCCCTCTGTAATCTACGAATGATGCAAACAAACACTCGCTGTCGTTATCCTTCTTTTTTAATTAAAAAATCTGTGATTTTAGTTTAACAATTTGTTGCTTTTTAGTTCACCTTTAATTAATCATAACTGTAGTTGTAGTCAATTCAACGTGAGAAAAAATGTTCAGTTAATAATTTAAGAAATTTTCTTTTTATGTTAAAATGTTTTTGTAACTCCACACGGGTTTGTTATAACAGAGATGTAAGGATGATTGTAAAATAATTTTTTCGTGGTGGATAACACGTGAAAGATTCATTAGATTTAATTAACGGAACGAATGTAATCATACCCAAAATAATGCATTAAAATTACGATCTCAGTGGCGGTGTGGTAGAGTATCGGTCTTTCACCCCGAGGTCACGGTCAGGCATAGAATTTTTCATAGCTAAAAAATTCCATTTCCATATCCCACACACAAGCTATCACTAAAGCTCATAAATTCTACGCTTCAAGCAAGGTGGATACGTTTTGTACGCTAGAACCCCGGTACGTTCGATCACGTAAGCAATTAAACGTGAAAATTGTACATTTAACCACCAAAAATATTGAATTTTAATCAAAACGTCCTGTAGCGAAAATACCTAAACTGTATGAAAAATCTGGAAATCTCCGGAATACATTGTGAAGATCTTCTTATTTGTTGTACGACCACCGTGACAAAAATTTCCACAAATGGAATTCATGTGGCTAACACGTCATGGATATGCAGGATTAGCATGATACACATTAAGTCCTAAACAATCGAAAAATCTTGGAGTCATTCTTCTAAAATGTTTTCGAAACAACTGTGTTTATATATGCAGATAATTATTTAAAGAGACCATCTTCCGTGGCAGCGTCACGGCCTTTCATCTGGAGGTCCCGAGTTCGAATCCCGGTCAGGCATGGCATTTTCACACGCTACAAAAATTGTAATTCATCTCATCCTCTGAAGTATGAATACTTTTTCTTTTTTTTAACCTCCGGGTCCACCGTTAGGTATTGCTTCAGAGGATGCGATGAATGATTTAATGTAGCGTGTGTGAAAAATGTCACGCCTGACCGACATTAGAAACCGGGACCTCCGGATGAAAGGCCGAGACGTTACCACTCGCGCCACAGTGGGAGGCATGAAGTAAACCTCTCACTCTCTCTCTCTCTTTTCCTGTTTAGTCTCCGGTAACTACCGTTTAGATAATTCTTCAGAGGATGAATGAGGATGATGTGTTTGAGTGTAAATGAAGTGTAGTCTTGTACATTTTCAGTTCGGCTATTCCTGAGATGTGTGGTTAATTGAAACCCAACCACCAAAGAACACCGGTATCCACGATCTAGTATTCAAATCCGTGTAAAAAATAACTGGCTTTACTAGGACTTGAACGCTGGAACTCTCGACTTCCAAATCAGCTGATTTGGGAAGACGCGTTCACCACTAGACCAACCCGGTGGGTTATGAAGTAATACCTCTCTTTTTTTCCTGTTTAGCCTCCGGTAACTACCGTTAAGATAATTCTTCAGAGGATGAATGAGGATGATATGTAATGAGTGTAAATGAAGTGTAGTCTCGTACATTCTCAGTTCGACCATCCCTGAGATGACCGTTTCAATTATCCTGTGGTTAATTGAAACCCAACCACCAAAGAACACCGGTATCCACGATCTAGTATTCAAATCCGTGTAAAAATAACTGGCTTTACTAGGACTTGAACGCTGGAACTCTCGACTTCCAAATCGGCTGATTTCGGTAGACGCGTTCACCACTAGACCAACCTGGTGGGTTAAATGAAGTAATACCTAACGGTGGTATATCTAACACTAGATGGATTATAACCATTTAACTTTAAATATAGATAAAACCATTGCATTTTGCTTCTCAGGTAAGACTTATCACACAGATAAAATTCCCATTAATGATAATGATAGTATTTCTGTTACCTACAAAGCGAAATTTCTGAGTTCTTTATTAAATGAAAAGTTCTCGCGGACTGATCAAATTGATTTCATTTGTAACAAATCAAAACAGTACTGTTTTGCTCCGAAGTGCCTTAATATTAAATACTTATAATGCCTACATACATTCTCGTATAATGTAATTTCTTAGAGCTTCTTCAATAAGTCTGAACGGGTTTTTAACATACAAAAATGGGCAGTGAGATCATTATCTGGCGCTAATAAGTAGGAATCCTATAGACCAATACTTAGAAAATTAAGCATGTTAACTTATCCTTCTGTTTATATTTATGAATCTGCAATCTTTGTTGAAAAGAATGATCACTTAATTTTAAAAAATAAATCGCAATATTCATCTTTATCAAACCAACCAACCCAATGCTTTTGTATGACTCAATATTTCGGCTTACGAGAGAGGGCGTTATTATGCTACAGTTTACATATTTTTAATAAGCTGCCGAACCAATTATAAAAATCTTCCCACTAATTTATTTAATATATAATTTATTTAATCTTTTATTTTCTTTTATAAAAACAATTTACTTAGCATTAAATAATAAACAAACAATACTTAGGTATTTTTAAATAATACTAATTAAAAATAAAACAAAAAATCTGCATCCCGTTCAACGTACAAAATAATTTTCATTAGCGGCTTCTGAATTGTGAATTACTTTGTAGTAACTTTTATATTTAATGTATTTACCTTAAATTATTTTACGTAATTGTATTTAAATAATTAATGTGGATTTCTTACGTGTTTTAATATTTATATTATATATTGACGTGAATAATGTATTTTTATGTAATGATCTGAGTAAAGATTTATTTATAATTTTTTTTAAATGTAAATTTCTAAGTTACTGCTTAGAAATTTCTTTGAAAATAATAAGAAAAGTATAAATATATGAAAATTATAAAAAAAATTAACAAACATTTTAATTTATTACTCATAAAAAACCAATTTACTTTAGAAATTGCCTTAATTATTGTGGTGGCCAAAAAAAAAATTTCTACAGAATTAAAAAAAAAAACATCTTGCTTGCTCCTACTAGTTCTGTCGCCAAAAAAATTACAAAATGATACCGTATTGCATAAGATTTAATTGCAGGACTAAAAAAAAGGGTACTTAGGTATTAACGCCACGGCAGCTACAGCTTTACTTAAAAACAAAGTAGTCAATCGGATTTCGGTGGAAAATGAACAGTCTCTTTATTAATTTTAATAAATGGTTATTTATTTATTTTATAAATATAATTTAACCAAACTTAACCTACGTTCGCTAACCTCGACTAGTTAACACCGTAATCTTGAGTATTTATTTAATAAATTCAGTAATTATTGCAATTATTTATTATTTAAATAATCAAAATACTCCTGTTAATTAGTCAAGGTTAGCGAGCGAAGCGAGCGTAGGTTAAGTTTGGTTAAATTATATTTATAAAATAAATAAATAACCATTTATTAAAATTAATAAAGAGACTGTTTTGAATCTATGTTAAACTCTATATCGGCCCATTTTCCACCGAAATCCGATTGACTACTTTGTTTTTAAATAAAGCTGTAGCTGCGGTAGCGTTAATACGTATGTAGCAAAAAAAAAAAATAATAATAATAATATGCAAGCTATAACTGGTGATCATACAATCCTCTTCTGCTTTTAAGGAGGAGAGTTTGCGAGAAAGAGGAAAACTGTTACAAAAGACTGCTACCCAGAAAAAATCATACCGAGAGTATACATATAAAGCAGGAAAAATCTTGTACAGCAACCCACCGGGCTGGTCTAGTAGTGAACGCATCTTATCAATCAGGTGATTTAGAAGTCGAGAGTTCCAGCGTTCAAGTCCTAGGTAAAGGTTACTAGGACTAAAGGTCCTAGAGGTAAGGTCCTAGGTAAGACTAGGAGTAAGGTAAAGGTAACTAGGAGTTACTTTACACGGATTTGAATCCTAGATCGTGGATACCGGTATTCTTTGGTGGTTGGGTTTCAATTAACCGCACATCTCAGGAAAGTTAGAACTGAGACTGTACAAGACTA
The DNA here is from genome assembly GCF_047948215.1 of Lycorma delicatula. Taxonomy (NCBI): domain Eukaryota; kingdom Metazoa; phylum Arthropoda; class Insecta; order Hemiptera; family Fulgoridae; genus Lycorma; species Lycorma delicatula. The sequence continues at coordinate 35,219,733 of NC_134463.1, forward strand.
CACTTCATTTACACTCATACATATCCTCATTCATCCTCTATACCTGAACGGTAATTCCCGGAGGCTAAACAGGAAAAAAAGAAAGAAAGAAACAACAACTAATAATTTAATATAAAAGAACTAAGTCAAAAAAGACGTAAACTAAAAAGCCAATAACGAAAAATTTCACAAATTAGTTTATATTAAAAAATTTGCATCATTTTCGGTAAAGAAAAAAGAAATAGTAACGCTCGTACTTGTGCTAGTTAGTGTAACCGGTTAAGGGAGGTCTTAATTCGGACACCGTATAAGTACTACGTAAATATTCAAAGAGTACATTAATAATAAATGAAGGTAAACAATAATGCAATAAAGATTACGCACTGCCACGTAAGAAAAGGATATGACTGTTCAAAATAACAATTGTAATAATTATGATAACGTATTCATAAACAGTATTGCTAACATGCTTAAACACAAAACGTAAGCAGAATAAAAACATAAACAAAATAATGATTAGATTATATGCACGTGTTAAATAAAATCAGAAATATTGATTAAAAGAACAACAAAACAAATAACTTGTTACCAAATCAATGACCTTTAATATTATAGATTTACTTAAAATAATTTATATTTATACTATAAATTATTTTATTGTCCAAATTTTAATTAATATTCAAAAACAAAGAATAAATTATTATTGTTTTTTTTTTTATATTTAAATCAAATTAAGATGCATTTGTTATATTTTTTTAACTTATACATTACGTAACACTTAATCTCTTATCTTGAGTTCAAATTTAAAAAAAAAAGATTTATCAAGTTCTACAAAGATAATAACGAATTAATATCTGGAATAATAATAAATTTAATAATCAACACGTAACATATAATTCATAAATACAATATAAACCAATGCAGATAAATACTAATAATAAGAAAGTCAGGTAACAGATAACACTTCATATTCAATAAGCGATAAAACAGAAAATATAACCAAAAATACTGTCATGTTAAGTCATAACAGTAAAAAAAAATTATCCGATAAACGCCACTCAAGCCAAGTGTTTATCACCGTGTTATTCACCGTACGTTTTATACTAACGCTAAAAATCTGTTATAAAAAAGAGAAATATCCAAAGATCTTATAAAGTACATCCACCCCAGTAAGCAACATAAATCTGGGTAACAACCAATGAAAAATAAATTATTTCATCGCGTACGTATTTATTACGTAACAAATATAGTATTTAACAATACATCAGACAAAAAAAAAACTCATACAAAAAAAAAACCGGTAGTAGTGGGCTAGGTTAGGTTACATAAAAATAATTAAAAAGACCTAGTTTATTCGACATCAACTTTAGCTGCTACTATGGAGCCATCGGATAGGGAAAATGTTTCCGGAAAACTCCACATGCTGGCCGCTCCTTTACCAGATCACAGTCACTTGCTGTTGGTACAAAGGCTGGTTACCGATTATTTTCATTATCATCTATCGACACACTTGAACAAATTTATGAAAATGGTAAGTAAAAACTGAAAAGATTATTATTATTATTATTATTATTTATTGAATATATTTTGTAATGCTTAATTAGTTTAACCAGAAAAATGTATGAGTTTCAGAAAATTATGTGCTAATATCTCGTGAAAAGGAAATTATTTCTAGTTAGAAAGCAAAGCAGAGGCACTTTTGCATGCTTTTGATATGCTCAAAGAAAAAAAGAAGTGTGTATGCGTGTGTGTGGGGGGGGGTTCAAAACCAGCTTTTGCTATTTTGCACCCGTAGGAAAAGCAATCCTTCTCTAAGAGGGAATCAGCATGGTTGTGTCATAAAAGAAAAGAACCACAAAAGAGCCAAAGGTTTAACATGATTAAACACAAAGATTCTGGGTCAATAACTGACCATACTGACAAGGCTGTAATAAGTGAATGAGCATCTGGCTATTTTATCGACATCATCTTCTTTCAACATCATCTGGAAGAGGATCCGGATTGAAAAAAATTCAGGTTAGGTTACATAAGGATGAATGAAGGTAATGAATTATCTACTTCTCACTTTCTGCCAAAGTAAACTCTTTATCGAAAAATGAATGTACTGTATAAAGTGAGCAAACTGTTATTGTCCCAGGTTTCGGTCTCAAAGGGTTTTTAAGTGGCATCAATTGCCAAAAAAAAATTATGAGTCGCTAAAAACTGCCATCAGCATGCAATAAAACTACCTGCACTTCAACTTTTTTTTTGTATCTGTTTCGATTAGGTTCTGAAACATGGTTTCAGCCAATGGAATTTGTCCTTGCTTCCCATTTTTTCAACTTTCAGATTTTTCTTAAGACGTTAGTGCGGAACTAGTATATTGCTAGGACACGCTTTACTTACCGTTTGAACTAGGACTAAATACTATACTTCACCATTTACTTTCGAACTAGATATAATGCTTGTCAATTATTGAAAGTATGCAAACTACACAGGAACATTCTGACTTTCCCGTACTTTCATTGGTGTTAATGGTTTCCAAAACTTCCATTGAAAATGACTGGTTTGATTTTACTATCGGACTGAATAACAAATATCAAATAAAGAACATATATAATCAGGGAGGCTGATAGAATGATAGAAATGTAGTTAATACACTCTATAGATCGAAAAATTTTGGATTCGATTCTCTGTTAAATATCTACTGGATTTTTGCATTGTAATTCAATCTTATTATTCAACGAAGTCATAACTTAGTAAGGATTATCTGGCCAAAAATATCCATCTCTTAATGGATCTTTCTCTTTAGGATCCCTAAAATAAAACCGGGACAGACATTTTGGAGGAAAAAATAAAACTGCAACAACCTATAAAAAAATGGTTATTTAAAATTGTTTAAATATTACCAATTAAAGAAAATTTAAACTTAACAATACTGTTTAGTCCAAGTGCAAGGTTTCAAAATGAAAGTCAATTTTTTTTTAAGTTGCTTAAGATGTCTATCTACCTTTGAAATGATTTGATTCATTTACATGCTATTCTGGAATTCACGGATATAAAATGATGCTTTCTTAATTCAGGATATTCAAAATTCACCCACCGGATTGGTATAGTGGTAAACACGTCTTCTCAAATAAGCTGATTTCAGAGTCAAGAGTTCCAATTTTCAAATCCTAGTAAAGGGCGTTAATTTTATAAGGATTTGAATACTAGATCATGGATACTGGTGTTCTTTGATGGCTGGGTTTCAATTAACCACACATCTCAGAAATGGTTGACCTGAGACTGTGAAAGACTACATTTCACTTACACTCATACATACCATCTTGCAAAGTAATACCTGACAGTGATTACCAGAGGCAAACAGGAAACAAAAGAAAGATATTAAAAATTCCAAAATTCAGCTTGATCCTAGTTCATGTTGTGAATACATGTGTAGATTTTTATACCCATGGGTTGCAAAGGTCTGGCTGAATAGTTAATTAGAACCCAACACAAAAGAATATCCTTCCACACCGGAAGGATATTATTAACATTAACCAGCCACGCCACACCAACAAAATATAAGTAGTCTTTTAACTTTTCTATTACAAAACAATAAGTTGCTTTGCAGGATTCATAGGGAAAATGTACAAATACAAACGAGACCTTGAAATAGAATTTAATCTTACATGTAGCAACTTTACTATTTTCTAACAAACTGAAGAGTTTCTGACTAAGTAGCTTTAATAGAAAACATTCTTTTCTTTACAACACTTTTCAACTTTCATAAATGTGATCATGAAATAATGCATGCTCCTTTCCTAAGATGTCATAACATACCTAACGTCGTTAAACATATAAAAACGTTTATATTAATTTGTTACTTTAAACCATTTGCCCCAGTCAATCCTATAGCTGGGACACAATAAATCACATGAGATATTATAGAACCTCAATCAAAATTTCTTTATGAAGAAATGTTTATAATTTCTTTATGAAATGTTTATGATATTCATTATAAAGCAACTCTCTGCAGCGAAAAATAACACTTTTAGGGTTGAATATCACTTAAATTTTGGTAGACTTGAAATGCTGATGTGCAGCAATAAGTTGATTTAGTGATCAAGGCAACTGGAATCCAATTCACACCTACCTAGCATTCCCTAAAAAAATTAAGAAAGCAATGAATGCTAGTTTTTATTGAGAATGGCCATTCTGTTTGTGAATGACCTAGGGAGTTATGTGAGGTAGCCTAAAAAAATTTCAGTTAACACTTAATATAGATATGTGAATGTACCATAATGGTATTATTAAATTATAATTTAATGCAACAAAAAATCCCTACCTTTAATGTGAGTCAAAATAGAAACGAACAGATAAAATACTGGTCTCAAATTTTTTATACCATCTCTTAACAAAGTTATGCAACGTTAAAATTGCACTACTAAGAAGTGGTGAGAAAATGGATTACTTTATAAGCATAATTTTCCATAATTCTAATAATTTTCCTTCCAATAAACTGAAATTCATATGAACATAAAAAATAACAAGGTATTAATATTGTAAACAACTTAATCTTTTCTATAACATTCTTGATAAAATTTAACTTATAACACCTTCATCCACAGATAAATAATATTACACTAGCATGGTGGAGTGGTAACATCATCTTTCATCCAGAAGATTCCAGGTTTAAACTCTGTTTAAGTCATGCCATTTTTTAGATCCTACATATTACCATATTATACTTCCTCTAGTATATTAGTATCAGATACACATACTTGACTATATAAATTTGACCAAATCACTGCTGTCTAACCTTAATAGAAATTGTAAAAATAGAGCTCTCTCCTGCCAAAAAAAATATTAATTAATAATATACAAAACAAATAACAGATTTATTCTAACCATCATCTCGAACACATGGGAAGAATATGAAGAACAAATGTTTAAGTTACAACAACTTTACTGCTATAACGAATTTATTAAATCGCTACACGTAATCTTCACAAATTAAGGTGATTAAGAATGTTTAAATAAAAATTATTTTATTGAATATTAGATAACAAAAAGGTGTCAATACACCTTTTTAGTACTCTATAGCCTTTTCATAAAACAACTGATAGCTTCACTGTTAAGTTTCCAACTAGCAACCAGCCTAATAATGACAGACTGTACATGTATTACATACAGAAACAATTCTTATTGATCAATTTATACAATACAAATATGGTAAATTCTAATAAATATAATAAATTGCATTGCAAAGCAACTTGATAGTACGATTAATTGTACCAACAATATTTCATAGAAAAACATTCTGTAAACTAAAATATGTGAAGAATAGAATGCCACTGGCTGAAGCCTCATTATATAAACTGGTTCCTGTAGGACATCAAAGTTAAACGACACTGTAAGAAGTTTTCTTCTAGATAGGCAATTATACTCTTGTGACATTTAGAAGCTAAAATGACCACAGAAGTCAATGGCATTAAAAATTTGAAATAAAAATAACAAGAACTACAACACTAACATAAAAATAATTTCACTAATTACTACTTAAAGTTAAATTAATGATTTACAAATTAAAAGAAAGATTAAAAAATTTGATAATCAATTTTTCACTAGCCAAAAAGTAATACATGTTGTGCAGTCATTTCTGATGAATTTAAACCACTATTTAACTTATGTAAATAAGAACTGATTTATTTGACAAAAATGTCAATAATTGGAATTAGAGCCTTTTATTTTAAAAATGTTATTTCGAGGGACATTAACATGTTATTACAGCTGATCTCCAAGACCATGGTTTGACAGTATATTATTTTTAACTACATTTAAATTACCATGATACTGATCTACTTTGGTGATTGATATCTAATTAATTATTCATTCCCTGAGTAAGGCCTAGCCAGTCTAAAATTGAAAGAGTATTTGTTAAAAATGTCTATAATTAAGCTTTATTACAGTATATCTAAATCAAAATCCAAATCTAAGCATATAACACTTACAAGGGAACATGTAGGTGTGGTATGAATAAGTTAGTTCATTATGATGATAAATAATGAAACATTGCTTTGTGTATGGTGCCATTACTACAATGGTTGTAGATAACTTGAAATAAGACAGTAAGTTACTGCCAAAAATGGCATAGACAATTTTTGATTTAAAGAAAAAAAAACAAGCATCCACATCTTACTTATATGAGGGAGATGTGAAATGGGTCTAAAATATGCCACAAATATGAAATATGCTTACTTTTGACTTTTTACTTTGATATATTGTTAAAAATTTAATTGCACTGTTTCATAAGATTTTAAGCCCAATCATACTTTTAACAGATATTCAATTTCAATTTATCCCTCTTCTTCACCATGCTGAAAATACTGTTGCATATCAGCATGACTAGCCCACCAAATAAGTAGTAACCGACCAAGTGAAATCTTCACTCTATTTATAATAGGTTACTCTATATATAGATTAAACAACATTACTTTAAAAAAAAACTTTGATTAGTGCCACATATGTTTTTAGAATACACATATGCTTTACATACACGTAACCATAAGAAATACTACCTCACTAAAGATAGTGTAAATTAAACAAATTAAAATACCCCATTCTAAGAGAGATAAGATCAAGTTACATATACTGTTTCATAGTCCAATAATACTTTAAAATGTTTAAAATCCTTATCAATCACCTTGGATATGGAAGAAATTAATGGAACTTTTATCTTTAGTTCACAAAAGACAGAAAATGTGGCATAAATAACATTACACTATTAGTAATAAAAATAGAAAAAATCAATAAAAAGTATAACAGATATAAGTAGACAATAGAAAGTAGAACAGGAAACACAATCACAAAAAAATATATAAAACAAGAATCACACACCCATCACGTACGTGTATAATTGTATAATGAAACCATAATACTAGAACAAATAGAACAAATTTGAAAGGATTACCATAATCAAATAAGTTTATTGCTTATATTAAAAAATACTCATAAGATAAAAACATAAATAAATTATTGTCTTAGATAAAAAAAAAGAAACAGAATACTAATTTAATAATATTGAATACAAGAAGTTAAAAGAAAAAGATAACTTCAAGGATACTATATATAAAAAAGGCATTCTTAAATATACAACACACATAATCTGTATGTTTATTTTTTTCTCTCTTTCTTTTTTGGTATTTGCATTGAAAAAAGATTGTTACTGCATGAAAAATTACTCACTTTATAAACAAACTAGATAAATATAATTTTAAGCATAATATTTGATCCAGTTCTAACTTTTAGAGAATACCTTACTAATCACAAAAGAAAATATTCACAGCAATTAAACTAAAATATACTATACGTACTGTGTTGCTAAGCAGACATGTCTATTACAAACGTATAAACTATATACAAATAGATATCCATAGATAAGTACTATTTTATAAATAAATATTAGAAGTCAAGTAAACGAATCTAAAAAATATCTCTTAAAACCACAAATCAGAGGAATATTGCCTGTTAAAATATATCTACCTTATCTTAGCAAAAAAGTTTAATACATTAGGTAAACACCAGTTTTGGATGGCATTGAACGCAAGGTCGCAAAGATCTGCTTATTATAAAGCATACATATTATATATACACACACACACACACACACAAAACACACAGTAACAAAGCAGTTCAATATAACACAAAACTTATACTTATTACTTATATAATTCTTAAATAAAGTTCAAGCATCGGACAAAAAAACTTTTTTTAAACATAATTCTCTTTTGTTTATCTTATAAAATTCCCTTCACTTGTTAAACTGACCTTCATACTAAATGTGTTTTGATTAAGTTATAAAAATGTAAACAAATAGTGAATACTATTTTAAGTGGTAAAAATCTACTTTTTACTGTAAACTTTTAATAATATACCAATTTATCTTGCTAATTACTTTAATTAAAGTATAAATAACTTTCAGGATAAACAATTAAAACACCAGTAAAAAAAGAAGCAGTATAAATAAGAGTAGAGAAAAGGGATAACGTACTAGAAATGTAACAAAATATCTGTATAATTCAATAATACTGAAATGTTACACTAATTGTTTTTAGCCAGCTCAAGGACACAGTTTGCCAAAAGGGTCAGTACAAATTAACAGTATTTGTTTATATCATTTCCAAAAGTAAAAGGAATGGACATTAAAGGTAAACTCTTTTACAATAATTATATTATTTTCATGTTACGTTATTTTAATATAACAAATTCATGCATCTCCCCCAAATATTCTGGTAGTTGTTTAATTTGATTAGTATACCTTCCTAAATACAACATTGAAATGATAAAATGATCCAACATTTGGTGGCTAATGGATACAAAAGGAAAAGCAAATAACAAATAATAATACATAAATAAGTAGATAATAATATACCAACAGAGCAAACTTGATAATTTTGTCAATTATTTAAATTAAGAATAAATTATTCTACAACAAAGCATGTAAAAGCGAATTAATTCAACAGTAAGTTGAAACTATGAAGACAGATTAGATGAATACAAAAATAATAAGAAATTTTAGAATTGGATCATCAAAGTTATATGTTATTCACAACACTGAAATTTTACAACAGTGGTTACTGTTTCACTACATACTGACAACACTAACATGCTGAACAATAAACATATAAGATTATGGATAAAAAAAGAGAAGAAAAGATATCAAAAGATACTTCTAAAAAACTACTGTTGGAACAAGAATTTCAATTTCCCCAGTACCAAAACTGTCACAATCAAATGGAACACACCTTGGCAGGCAAGAAACAGAACAAACAACAATGACAAAACAATAATTTTGTTGATAATATAGATTTAATTTCGCATTTAAAAAATAATTTTGTTTCTATAATAAAATTACTAAAATCATGTGCAATTCTATTTCTTTTAAAACCTAAAGACATTACATACATATTTGAAAATATTAAAATTTTAATTTTGAATTTGAAACAAAATAAAAAAGCAAAAGATAAAGAAATATGTACAACAATTAAACATTTTTAATGAATTTATTAATGCTCCAAAAAGCTAAAAAATGTGATACTTGAATTTAATCTCGTTTTACTCAAATGCAAAAGTAAGGACTGGAAAAATTTCAATTGAATCCATATCAATATCAGTACATGCATGATGTAATGATGCGTACGGCTCATCATTAACTGTTAGGAAGACTAAATTCCAAACAACTTTGAAAATTCCTCAAAATATTGAAACTTTCGTGGTCAAAGATAATGAAACAGCAAGAATCGAGAATTAAATGTACCTGACATATGCAATGCACTGCACTGCTAATACCTACACCACAAAAATCACAGTAACGATTAAGAAAGTACAAGTGAACTTCATTAGAATGAAAGAATATCTTTGTGGCAGATATGTGAACTTAAATTTGACAATTTAATTGATGAGACACTACTTCAACTTTACTATTCTTCTTTACAGAGCAAAAGCACAGACGACTGAGCAGAAATATTTTTTATTTAATTTTTTTACATTTAGGTGGGGTTCATAGACAAGTCTTGAGGATAGATCACATTACAAACATTGATCCTTGCAAAAATGCAGAAATATATCGCAGATTCATTTGTAAATATTATGTAATGCAGAAATGTCTATTATATCTTGGACAAGTAGTAAAGAAACAAATTATGTCATGTTAAGTTTGTTAACATGATAACTAAGGAAGAGATGTAGAAGAATATTGTAGTTACGTAAACTAGGAGAATGGTTTATAGATATACTATGAACAACCTGTCTGGATTCCAAAATTAGTATTACTATGACATTTGCCAACCTCCTTTGTGGAGATGGCAACTGAAAACGATACCTACTAATAAGATAGTTAATTTGCTAGTAGAAGGATATGTAAGGGTAAAAGAAGTACAGAAAAGCAAAACTAGAATACATAAAAGATAAATAAAAATATTAAAAAAATGTTTAACTTAAAGATTAAAAGAGAAGAATAAGAAATGGAGAGCTAACTTAACTGTTCAAATAACTAATAATAAAATAAAATCCACCTAATATTATTAGAAATATTACAAGAGGAGTGAATTCTAACAGTGATAGAACTATTTAACTGAATTATAAGTGTAGTAAAAACAAAGTCTTTTTACATTTTATAATGGAATAATATAAGTCAATGACATTGCAAAAATATGAGTTTAGCATATTAATTAAGCCGCAATACATATAAATATAGTATGATATTAACATAAATGATGACTCGGTACATTTATAAGTAAAGTAATTAAAAACTACCAAGTAAAATAATAATATTTATCTATTGCAGATATAAATGTACGTTGGTTGTACAACTGAAAACAAAAACTTCATATGTAATTATCTGAAACTGAACAGGAAAACCCACACAAAAAAATTATATATATATATATATAAAGGATTCACCTACATAAAAAGCTTGCATTAAAGATGACCTACTTCAGTAAATGTTTAAATTATTACAGGGAATAAAAAGTAAGTGGATGACAGTTAAGTTTAATCTGCAAATATAAAAAAAAATTGAATAAAAAAGAAATACTAAGTTAGTTGTCAACTCATCAACATTGTGATAATTGTAACATAACATATTATCAGTCCCATAATCAAAATTTTTTCACAAAAAAGTATTTATTCATATTTTTGGATAATAAACAATACTGCTTTTGATGAATTTTCAAAAAAGTAATTTTGACTAAAATTTCAGATGATTCCAACAGAGTTCAGATAACAGGGTGAAAATCAAACAGCAAAAAAAAGGTTTCTTCTATTAATACATACGTATAATTAGCTTTTATAAAACACCAAAGGTATCACTGAATGCAAGTTTTTATTAGCCCAAGAATAAAACAGTAGCTATCAATTGAGTAGTTTACGTGGATAATGGTTACACTGGCTAAGACAAAAACAAATCTTAGATTTTTTAGTAACTAGGATTTTTTTATAAGTATTAAACCATTAAATTACACCACCAAGTAATAAACGGAAGTCAGAATACAGTATCAAAGCTTTGATAAAATTACTGATCTGTCTAAACCACAATCTAACAACAGAAAGTGATTAACCTCCACATACTGAAATATTATTATATTATAAAAAACAAAAAATGTTCAATACTAAAAATAAGTAGGACCAACTCATAGTTAATACACTATTAATAACAGGAGATTTCTGTTGACAAATAATCAACTCTATGGTTGTTTGTTTCTGTGGAACAATTATTGGGTACATCAAAATCAATTGATTACTGGTTGATTTAATCATTTTTTCTGCTTCAGTTACTAAAGTACAAAAAAACTCTAGCCTCACATATAACATTCCTTCAATCATTTCTGTTTCCATCATAAATTTTCTTTCAAGCATCTTCCTGAATAGTCTCTTTTCTAGGTCATCCATCTTTTTCCAGTCTTTCTTTTTTTACTTTCTTTACAAGTAAATTTCAACAATCATCTGTTTATAATTATATTTAGGCATTACTTGGAAAAATTCAGGGGTTTTAATTCCTCTATGGTTAACTCTGCCACAAAACTGAGTGAATCCACTGACAAGACATATATTAATTCTTATTCTTCACACATTTCCTTCTTTTACTGGAAAAATAAGTAATTTGCTCACCAACAATACTCATGTTTTCTTAACCATACAAAACTAACTCTCAACTCTATTTTATATACCTTCACTTTTCTATTTCAGCTTAGATTTCTAGCTAATAGAAACTTTTGGAGAGTATGATATCTGGTTTTAACTTATGCAATTCTCTTGAAAGTATATTTTAATTCTACTTTTCCTTTAACAAATGTATTTCAACTTATAGCTTTTGTTATTCTACTCATCTACCTTTGCTTGCTTACTTTTTTTTATATATTGACCATTCCTATGAATCTTGTTGAATTTTTACATCAGTCGTACGGATACTTGGCTTATGGACAAAATAAAATTTAATTAACAAAAAATAAATGAACATCACTATTATATACCGACTGAAATACATTGATAATAATTTATTTTTACTAATATGAATATATAATACCACATAAACTAACAGAAAACAAGAAGTAATATTTAAATGCAATATTTTAAATAGGCAATAGTAATTCCATTATATAAAAATGAAAAATAAAATATCTTTCTTTTATATATAAAAGATATTTAAGGGACTCAACAAATTATAGGACCCATAGCTCTGACCTTGTCTTTGTCTAAAATTCTGGAAAAGTGTATTAAATTTCGATTGGCTGCATTTTTTGAAAAACAGCAGAAATCAATTTGAATTCATATCAGGTACTGAAACAAATAATGCCTTGTTTACTCTTACAAATCTGATTCTGGAAAAGTTGGATGATTGTAACTATGTCATTGGGATTTTTCTGGTTACACAAAAAGTCTTTCACTTCTCATGAATAAATTGCATCATTCACTTCTCTTGAATAATTGCATAATATTGGTATCAGAAGGACTGTTTTGAATTTATTACGGTTACATTTAAGTAACAGAACACAATGTGTTAAACTGAATGTTGTAATTAGTGACTATCTTCCTGAGATTGCTGGGATGCCACAGGGGACTGCTTTTTTGGGCCAGATTTTATTATTGGTACAAATTATATTTTCAATATTCAAGGTAAATTTTTCTGTTTTGCTGATGACATGACCATAATTTTTGGTGATGTTTCTTTTGATAATGTTGTAATGAAGGCTAATCTGAGCTGAAATTTTTTAATGATTGGATGAATAAAAATTTTTTGTGCATTAATGCAATTAAAAATAAAGTAATTTATTTTTCTAACACAAGAAAAATTATTAGTAATAATAAAACAATGCTATTAAAATTTTATTATTGCCAACTTAATTTGAATACGTGCAAATGTACTGCACAAACTTTTGTTAATTTTCTAAGTATCTTGTGATAGATTTTTACTTTAATCTGAAGTTTAATATCATATAAATAAGTTTGTTAAGAAGTTTCTCTTTTACAAGTTTAGGATTCTTAGGCATATTTTGTCTTATACCCAGCTTAGAATGGTTTATTGTGAATTTGTTCAAGTATTACTCTCGTATGGCATTTTAGGTTGGGGGAATAGGTTTGACTATGTACTCACAACTGCTATTAGTTACTATTAACTCATTAAAATTTGTTTGGTTAAACCACATATTTTTCCTAGTAATTAGCTTTATCCTTTGTTTGAAGTTGATAATCTTAAAAAATTAAATGTTAAAAATGCATTATTTGGTTATAAAAATCTTAAATTCTATTATAATCATTACTATAAACTAGACAATCCCGGATGAGTAATATTTGTATACCTCTGCTTATGAAGTTCTCTTGAGAAGAAGTTTATATAACGCAGCTAATCAGTTATTGTTAATGCTTGGTATTAATTTGGGTAATTTTGTTTAAAGTGATGACTATGATTTAACAGTGTTATATTAATTTAATTTGGGTATTTTTGTTTTTATTCCTCAAAGTGATGTTTTTTATAAAAGATATTCTATTACATTGTTTATTATATGAAATACGTGTAGTGACAAGTTATATTGTTTGGTCACACATACACAAGCTCGCTCGCGTATATATATATATATATATATATATATATATATATAATTTATATTGTATATGGTGCTTGTACTATATTTAGAGTATATTTTGGTTTCCTATAAACTTATTCCTTTATTATTTCATCAGTATTTAAGTAATATTGTTTTATATGTAAATGATGATTTTGATAAGATTTTTTGTTTGATTACTCTATGTAATTGCTCTTGTAATCTTGCTCTTGGCTCAAGTATTTACTTTTGCAAACAGATTTGATGTGTATTATTAGAAATGATTTATTGTACTGCATGATATTGTATCCAAGTGAATTTAAATAAATTAATATTTTATTAAAAAATTGAATAAAGTACTTTAAAATGGTGTAAAATTAAAACAATAACACAAAGTACAATATAATGAACACAACAATTAACTTCAGTAAAAAAAATAAAATAGAAAAAACTAGGGACAAATAAAATGACAGATAACACATTAAACAAATTATGTATTCTAAAAAAAATAAGTAAATCCATTGTGCATTCAATTTATAACCTAAATGTATTATCAGTAACGTCATAATATGGACTTGCTTAATTATTTAATAGATAATTGTAAATGTTTGAAGTTGATAATCTTAAAAAATTAAATGTTAAAAATGCATTATTTGGTTATAAAAATCTTAAATTCTATTATAATCATTACTATAAACTAGACAATCCCGGATGAGTAATATTTGTATACCTCTGCTTATGAAGTTCTCTTGAGAAGAAGTTTATATAACGCTAATATCATATAAATAAGTTAATAAGTAAATAAGTTCACAAGTAAAGAGAAAACAAATTAATAAAATGCAAATTATTTAGTAAAGATAAAATGTACACACTCAGTTTTAAATTTAAAAATATATTAAAAAATAAAATAACATGCAATATCCAAGTGAAAACTAAAATTGGGGAAGCTATATTTTCTGACAGTATAATCTGATCATAGATGATTAATAAGCTTTTACATTGATTTTAAATAATTATTAAAAATCAATTGTTGTTAAAAGAGTTGCAGATGAATAGTTTCTAGTTCAATTGGATACAACATACAAAGAAATATATGAAATAAGATAGTTTCTTTTTTTACTTTAGGAACTATGTACCCTTTTCTCACATGAAACAATAATTTTTAAAGAATAAATATATTTTTATTATAACATATTTATAGAGCCCACTACACGCAACCTGAGTTCCAATCCTGCATGGCATTTTTTATGCACTACAAAATTCTCTTCATATTCTCAGAAAGCTTCAAGGATATTTAGTCAATTATTCTGGGGAAAAATCATTTATCAGTAATTTTTCTCATGTGAGTAAAAATGTCTGGATCTGCTGACAGATTGCAGGTGGGATGGGTGTTTGAAGAGGTAATAGAGCTTTCTTCTGGGTTGGGTTATTTGCGGATCCTCTGATGGTACAACATGCTTTCTCAGTACCCATCCATCCATCCATTAACTATTCTTGATCCTATCTTCCTAATTTTTGGTCCTGTGGGTGTAGTCCTACTCTGCAAGCTTTTGCTAAAAATAGAGACCTTACAGCCACAGGCATTCTTGGTGTGGGGTAATGGAAAGAGCTGTTCAGGACAAATTCAAATTTGTTTTTTGTCTCTAGTGGCTACACAACCCTAATAGCTGAAATACCTCAGGTAATTCATCCTTACATTCTCCTAATCCCCCATAAATACAAATATATTATTCTACTAAGAGGCACATCAATTTTGTTACTTCTACCTTTTTCCACTTCTAATTACGCTAAGATCCCTTCTATCCTGCATAGGTACTACAGCAAAGCCAATCACAAAATTAAGCTTTCAAAAAAATTTCTCTATCTCATTTATTAAGCTGATCAACAAGAAAATTAAATCAATTTTAATAACTTCATAAATTACCTTTAGCACCTCAGATTCAAAATTCAGAACCACAGACCATTTCTGATAAGAGTTAATACAAAACTGGATTTAATTATTCCCACAATGTATCAAATTGTACCCACAAAAATGTAAGGGCAGGAAACCATTTAAAGCTTAGATAATGATGTCAGTGAAGAACGGAAATACTGGTAACACGAATTGAAACGTAATTTTCAAAGAGCCAATATGTTCTACCTCATTAGGTTTGAGCAGTCAAGGTTATTATGATGCCAAATCACCACTGAACTAATCATAGAAGGTACTGGTATTTCAATCAATTCTTTACCTATTTGTAATTGTTGTATGTAGGCTCAAATAATTGTATGGCACTGTAAAGAGCCTTCTTTGTGTATGATTTAAACATCAAATATTTTAAAATTTTGAAAAGTAACAGGTAAGACTATGTACATTCATATTTATTTTTAAACTGTTAATGTTTAATTAAATTTCATTATCTTGCGACCAATATCTACGATATAGTTTCATATGAAACAAAAGAACAAATGTAGAGAACTTTCTTAACAATAAGAAATTTATTATTTTTCTGAAATAAATTTTTTTGTGATTCAATGTGTTACAATAATATTAACTACTAAATGGTATATATTTTTTCTAATAGCACTTTAGCAAACAATCCAAGAAAATATACCTCCTCCAATTCATAATCAAATAAATAGCACCAAAAATCTGATAATTATTTATCACTCAAACTCATCTCAAACAGCTGCAGTATGACATAAAACCACTTATTTTTTGCGTTTACGTAAATAATTAACATAATATATTTAGACATAACTTTGTTTGTTGGTATCGTTTTAACAAAAAATAATTCAAGCTACACTTTACTTATAAGTTAATAATGGTTCAAATATAAATGTAAGCAATAAATGAAGAGCTATATAACTTAAGTTTCATTAAAATAATAATGGAATTTATTTTTAGATATTGGGAGATGAAGGTTACACAACAAAACAGCTTAACTCAATAAGACAGTAACAAGAAAACCCCATCCAGGTACAGTACCACACAAACAAAAATATACAAGCTGCATAATGATAAAATAATAAAAAGTATAATTAAATGTAACTTATCTATTTAATTAGATGCATTTACAAATTAAAAATTAAAATTAAATTATTATAAATATTTTTTTTTTAATTTTTATGATTTAGAAAATGAATTTATGTATGAGGTAATATGTTAATATATATATAAAATATAATATAATGTGACTAAAATAAAAGTGTGGAGTTGATTTTATTTTTTCAATAAATTCTGAATGTGTTCAAATATCTTTATATTTAAATTGCATACAATTTACATTATTTTGATTAAATAAAAACTACATTATTAAATTTTAAGCAAAAGCATTGTAAAAAAAAATTACTTTTTTTGTGACATCACCATCTCAGTTAAGTGCATACGCTTTTTTTTATAATGAACCAATACTAAAATTTTGTTTTATAATTATCAATTAATTGGTGTAATGACTGATTGTATGCTGTCATCTGGAAAAAAACCTGTATGCAGAATTTCAAGTCAAATAGATGATAGAAATTTGTGAAAAATTAATTGCAAGATTAGATTCAGATATCAGAAAGTACGAGTTAAATAAAAACTGTTTAAAAATTTTATGTAGAGGTCATGAACTGAATCTCAGAAGATGAGTTGATAAAGAAGCCTGTGTGCTGACAAATTCATCTATATAGCATTATGACATAGCATCTACAAACAAAACCAGCCTTTTATTAAATACAAACTAAAAATTACACCAATACTTTTAAATGGATTTCAATGGGCAAATAAAGAGATTGCTTTTAAAAGTCATCACTCATAGTAAGGACCGAGTTGAAACAATGAGGCATATAGCAAAACAGTAATATTTGGGAACAACAAGGAAGATCTTGGCTACAATATTTTAAACCAAACAGAAACAGCTATTAAGTGATGAAGAGAATGACTTATTACAAATTTATATGGTAAACTACCATCTAATTGGAAAATTGAAGAAGAATGTGAGGGTTGGTCTTATCATAAGTATAAGGGCTGTAGCAACTTACCATATCGTTTGATGAAGGGTAATAAACTCATCTGATGACATAATATATATGAGTTGACACCAAATAGCATGTTTTTATGAAGTTTAAGAACTCTGCAAACTCTTTACTTCATTAAATGTTTAAGAAACATTTTTCTGAATTTGTATTTTCTTTTGCAGTAGATTTTGGTATAACAAAATCAGAGGACACGTTTCTTAATGAACATGTTAACTTGAGACCACATTAAATAAACAGATTCAGTTTCCTCTTTGTCCAT
Source organism: Lycorma delicatula (assembly GCF_047948215.1). NCBI lineage: Eukaryota > Metazoa > Arthropoda > Insecta > Hemiptera > Fulgoridae > Lycorma > Lycorma delicatula. The sequence goes on from NC_134463.1 coordinate 35,237,535, forward strand.
ACATAAAGGGCAGGTATTTATTTATAATATTGCCTCTTTCTAACAAAGTTTCTGCCATACAAGTAATATTTTTAAAATTCCTGTTAGCAATCAGTTAACCCACCGGGTTGGTCTAGTGGTTAACGCATCTTCCGAAATCAGCTGATTTGGAAGTCGAGAGTTACAGCGTTCAAGTCCTAGTAAAGCCAGTTATTTTTACACGGATTTGAATACTAGATCGTGGATACCGGTGTTCTTTGGTGGTTGGGTTTCAATTAACCACACATCTCAGGAATGGTCGAACTGAGAATGTACAAGACTACACTTCATTTACACTCATACATCTCATTCATCCTCTGAAGAATTATCTAAACGGTAGTTACCGGAGGCTAAACAGGAAAAAGAAAAGAAAGAAAGCAATCAGTTACTGCTTCTGTAGATTCTCAAACAATTATACCTTAGGCACAACAGATGACGTTAGACTCAAATAAACCAGCTATGTTTCCTAAAGATAATTTCATGCAAGTTAACATTTTATTACCCTTAATTTAAAAAAGTCATTCAACATAATAGATGAATATACCCTGAGTCAGACACGAGATAACAAATCATTTTATGTAATTAAACTGGAATTTATTTTGAGACTAAGCCATTTTGTCTGTAAGGAAAAAACTTAACATATTTTTATGCCTTGTTTTGATGCCATTATAAAATTTCAGCCAAATCAATCACAAATAATTATTCTATTAAATTACAGTTTGTTTAAAAATTACTTGGGTTCAATGCAATATTTATTTTTTAGAAAAGAATATTTATGTAACATGTTTTTTAAATGATATAATACAATTTATAAATATAACCTTAAACATCTAGTCAAACACTTCTTTTACTCTCCCTGTGTGTGTGTGTGTGTGTGTGTGTGTGTATACACTATCATCAATCATTCATCTTTACTTTTCAACATCCCAAAGATAAGAATTTACTATAATCTCCCAACATTATACATATATATATATATATACACACACCACATGCCACAAGCGATTAAGTTCTATCTCGCATAACATTTATTTAACAAACAACCATATATATTTATCCATAGTGTTATATACAGAGTAGCTCTCAGCTTTATTTATTTATCTACATAACATAAAGTACAGCCTTGGCAACAAAAACTGAGATTATTAGTTCCATAAATTAATTTCCTATGTTCTTCAAATAAAACTACTAATTAAACCTGTATAATTAACCGAATCAAACACAATTATAAAAAAATTTAAAAACACTCAGTACACTTCCATCATCTTTAATGGTTGATACACACCTTTTTTCATTCTGGCATCAGCTGATGTTATTGCTGGCAGTTCTCTTGAGTTAAGAATCAGAATGAGGTTTTAAAGTAGATTTGAATTGTCTATTTATTTATTAAATCATTGTAGAATTAATTTATTTGTTTGTATATTTTAAAGCTTTCAAGATATTAATGTTCTCTTTTTTAAGCAAAAATAAAAAACCGCAGTTGTCATTATCAGTGGATTTGTGATTTATATCTAATAAGATGGTTAGCAAATGATGACTTAACATAATTATTATTATTGTGTGTATTGTTGTGTTCATTGAATTTTTGATTAAATCTGTGTGCTGTTTGTCCACTATGTGGATTGCACAAGATCAAAAATGAAAAAGTTTTTTTTAAGTTAAGATGCTATCATATAAACTTGTTATCCTACAAACACACAAAAGTAAACTCTTAACACATAACAAGGATACACTAAATGAACAAATACAATTTTTTCAACCACATTGTAAATATGTGAATTAATAACTAAAAAAAAGAGACCACTAACAACATTACCTTATACTAGTGTAGAGAAACAATATCACCACTATAATTAATGAAGGTGGCCTGAAAGCGACTGAAAGCATTATAACATAAGTTTTTAAAATATTACATTAAATAAATTTGCTTAAGTTTGTCATCAATTTAAAATAGTTTTAGATAAATAATTATTTAAATATTGATTATGTTCTTATATTTCTATACTTTAATTTTATTCCATACTTTAACCATGCAGTCTTATTTATCAATAAACTTTCAGGTTTTTAATAATATTAATACTGAGAAATGTTATAAATACCATTTAAACAAAAATTTACTTCTTGGAAATCAACTCAAAAAATTGTATGATCTCAACTCAAACCCATGTATTGGAGATAAATTAATACAATAATGTCCAAATAGAGTAAAAAAAACAGTAGAGATAATAATTATTGAATACTCGCAGATCATTAAAAATATTTTTAATTAACAATGTTTCCTGTCAATTGAATTCCTTTCTTGATAAAACTGGATTGGCTATTAACTGGTATTACATTTGATGATTGTAGTATTAATAACAATCACAAAATGGTAATAGTACCGAATAATACCTTTGGTAATAGTACTGAATAAATTTAAGTCTTTTGTGTACTTTTCGCTAGAATTTGCTTTACTAAAAAAATATGTGTAAAAAAACCAGAAGAAAATCAGCTAAGTCAAGTAAATGAAATAATGTAGCATGGTACTTTGTTTACAGTATGAAGCATGTATTAATCTATCATCATCAGCATCTATCAATTGTAACTAAGGAACCACAAATTATGTAGATAATTTTTTTAAATGTATTGTACGTTACTTTATTATTTTATAATATACAAAACAATGTGATAAAATTAAGTAAATTTTAAACTTTATCTCTTCAACCTTATGGTAAAGGCAAACTAATATCACCCTGGTACAAAAAAAAAACACAAAAATGCAATAAAAATTTAAAATTGACATTAAATTGCAAAAAATTGGGTAATTTCTAGTTACAATTTTTGTCTCATCAGGTTATCTACAACCATTCTAGCAAAAACACTGCGATCAGAGAAAAGTTTCTTCGTATTCTCCCGATAGGGCTCTAGGATTGTACAACTTATCATATTAACCAAATCTGTCTACGTGCTTTGAAAGGTGATATATAAATGAATATTTTTAGAACATTTTTGGTTATGATAATATTAGTTTATTTTTTTAACATTAATTCTTGAAAATGAATGAAAATTAAAAAATATTTTAATACTTTTTGAAATTCTATTATAAAAAAGAAAAGAATGAGACTCAGGCTGCAAAAAAATTATGATTTTTTAACATGATGTGAGATCATTATATGTATTGCAAGGGTGAGATCATTATATGTATTGCAAGGCTGGTTCAAGCGTTTTCAATCTGGAAATTTTTATATCAATCTTGCACCTCGCTCTGATCAGCCAATGACTGAAAAAGTCAATGAAATAATGAAAAAAATCCTAAAATTTTCCAAGTCCAGCACATTAGCAGTTGTGATACCAGTAATGAACTATGCATCGATCATTAAACAGTTTCAAATCACTTGAAAAAGGCTAGAGAAAAGAAACTGTTAGGGTGTCACATGATTTAACAATGAAATATTGAATGGTTTAATTTACATCTGCTAATTCATTGCTAAAACAGAACAAAATCGAACCATTTTTGAAATGTCTCATTATACACAATGAAAAGTGGGTCCTATATAACAATAAAATGTGGAAGCAATCATGGTCAAGACAAGAAGAAGCTCCACAAACGATGGAATGGCTAAACTGACCCAAAAAAAGTGATGCTGTCTGTATGACAGGATTGAAAAGGAATTGTTCACAAGATGTTGCTGCCACATCAATGAGTACTTCTAACCTCTACTGTTAACAAGTGCAAAAAAGTTACGCATAGCAATTTAGATAAAGTGACCAGAATTGAAAGATAGGAAAGTGTCGTTTTCCATCTCAATGCCAGATCGCACACATCTATGGTGGCCCGTCAAATATTGTGAGAGTTTGGCTGGAAAGTTTTGATGCTTCCATCTTATAATCCTGACAGGCTACTACTTGTTTCCATCTCTACAAAACTCTCTAGATATTATAAAGTTTGCTTTAAAAAAACCTGTGAAGATTGCTTATGTTAGTTTTGGTCCAGAAAACACAGAAGTTATACAGTAATAATATAATTTTACCATAAAAATGGCAAAAAGTGGTGGATCAAACAGCACATATTTGGTTTAATAAACTTCATCTGACATACAAAAAAAGCCTTGTCTTATTTTTGCATTAAAATACCAAAAAACTTTTACCCAATCCTTTAGAAAAATATTTTTAAGAAATTTGTTCCTTGGACTGAAATCAATGATGCCAAAACTCATAACATAGTAAAAAATAAAGATTTTGTGTGTGTGTGTGTGTGTGTGTGCACACACACACATGTGAAAAACAAATGAACCACAGAACAGATGCAACATTTCTATAACGAACAGCACGATACTATAGTTTTGAGTGGTGGACAAGAAAGAAAGACAATTAACAACTGAATGCAATGACAGAACAATCAGTAATCTAGTGACAAAAAACCCCTAACTGATGAAAGCCTTTTTTTGTATTATTATTGAAACCAAACAGGTTTAAACATAAGGCAAGCAAAGAAATAAATTATTTAAAAAAAAACCCTGAATAAAACAACACTCATTTTATCAGGCAGAAATACAATGGAAATTTAAGTGAATTAAACAAGCAGAGATGCACAAAAAAATGTATTCAGAAAAATAAATAATACACGAATAGAGTATAACAAAAACAGTGCTAAATATTTATTCAATTGGACTGTTGTAATGTATTTTTACGGAATACATGACAGAAAAATATACAAGTGATATTTAAAATATTTCATCAAGAAAAAAGTTATTAATGTAGCTATGATTCTTAAATTAGTACTAGACATCATTCAGAAACTGCATAAAAATAAGCGAAGTTACTGAACTGGTGACATCACAATGTGTATAAATAAATGTAGTACAAGTATCAACTAAGGCAAAACATACCTTTGTTAAATTATGCATATACGTTCTCATATTTTTTTAAAATGAATTAATTATACTGCTTATTTTTCTTCCAACAAATATAATAGCCAATACTGTCTTAAATAAGTTTATCTTAAAAATAATCCACAGCACTACGTATTTCATAACACTTGGTTACTGCATTAGTAAGATATCGAATCCTAAAAGATTTCTCAAATAGATACCTCTATTTATTAGTAAAATCATACTGTAGGCAATAAGATGATAAAGGCCATATGTATGTGAATACATAATTGATTCTTCTGCATGTGAGAAAAACTTAGGAAACAATATCCCAGAGAAATTGTAAGCTGTTTAGTAATGATAATGCCGTTGAATGCCATATATATATATAGCAATGGTTGAAACCAGTTTAATTTTATGTAGAGCACTAAAATTGAAAACTGAATAATGCAAATTATAAATCTGCTAAGTCAAACAATTTTATTAAGTAACTGAGTAGAAACTGTGTTCATCATTTATTATGCCCCACAAAAAAAAAGAAAACAGAACAGCGTCAAAGTATTTTTATGACTGATGGATGCATGTAAAGCATCTGAGATAGTTCAATTATTCTTAAAGTAAAGATTTTGACTAAACACAGTCCCTGAAGTGAGAGAATGAAGGTGTGACCTGCATTTCAAGGGACAAAAGTAATTCAGCTCGGAGAAGAGAGCATAAGGAAACCACTTTACACCTTACTTATTTATTACTTAATAAGTAAGTGAGTGCTTATTTATTACTTAAAACTGATGTGAAATCTTTCGTTATTATTCTTGGAAAAGGCATTACTACCTTTGGAAATAATCTTATTTCTTTGGGTCAATCATTACAGTTATGGGATATAGCCATACATACCTTAAGTTATTTTTTCTAATGGCCTAAATAATCATGATAAAAAACTTCAAAATTTTAAAAGAACAGCAGATCTCTTAATTTTAAACTTTATCAAGTTTCCCTTTATCTCAATACATTTACACTTCCTTTGCAAATAAAAAACATTATATAAGAATAGAAATTTAAGGCATACAATAACTACTCAAGAAAAAAAGAAAATGAACCAAATACTTCTTATATGCAAAGTAGAGCAGAGGTATACTTATAAAAAACATATTTTTAGCTACATCTAGTAACTTAGTCACATCAGTGACTAACATTTCGACTTCAGCAGAAACTACTGCAAAAGGTTTTTTTTTCAAAGGAATATACTCGTATATATTATTTGGAATATGGTAAAGACACCAAAAAAGGATGAACTCTGCTTGTAACAAACTGAAAAATGTCACTGTCTGTCATGAAATGACAGACAACATGAAATGAGACATAAGTCGCACACGAAAATGCCACAGGCAATCTCAAGATTGATGCTCGGCTTGCAAGTTAATATTAAACTATTTCATGTAATATTCTTCTCAGAGCACATCAGCATGTAGAGTTGATCAAAGTGGTGATATTCACTCTCTACAAACACCATATATATCATTTTATTCATGCTGGGGAATGGTTTTACAGTGAACACAATCACTCTTGATAACATACTGTGGTATTTCTTAAAACGTAGGTGTTTCACAAGCAACTCAATCAAAACAAAGATTAGAAACAACTTCACATATATATCACTTCTATCAATAACGTTTTACATAATTTGCTTCTATTCAGAAGGGGAAGTAAATAAATGCAAAAAAGTGGTCAGTTTTATAAATACACAGAATATCTTTGTATTGGTTAATACCTCTGAATTCATGACCAACTTGTAAAGAGTTTTTGTAAATGGTGTGAGTACATTAATATGACTTTTATTCTATCACTGTATCTTTGTTCAAAGCTTTAGCTTGTTTCTGTGATGCAAAACCCTATGTAAACTTTATGCAATTAAAATATTAATGCATATCTGTGATATTAATTTATACTAATCTTTATATTAATTTATACATCTGTGAGGAACTGTATTGTTAGGCAAATCTTTTTGTGTGATAGACCATATTATTTATTAAATTGAAATTGTTGCCAACTAGATATTAAAGCATTGTATGATGTCACTTGACACAGGTTTTCAAATCCAAAAAACATGTTATTTTTAGTTATATTTAAATGCTTATATTTATCAATCAATTCTGTGTGCTTTTCTTTGAGGCGTTTATTTATGCATTACTGAGTGTCCAGGTCTGGTTAGCACGACAGTGGTATATACCTTTATATATATATATAAATATAATAATATAACTAATGAAACTGAACGAGTGAATTTGTTATTTCAACACTCAATTTTCCTAATATTAATCATACAATATCGCTTCGACTTAATTTTTTGATTTTATTCAAGGAACCCAGTTAAAGCTTTATTTATTACAAATTACTTTATTACAAATCCATTAATAGAAAATTGATATATATATATATATATTAATTACTATTTCTTTTTTTTCTGCTTAACTACGTATCAGATGTTAGTACTTCTTACATCTCTCATTAGCCTTTTTCTGGAATTCTTCTGTTACTACTCTTTTTTGTTTTGGAGGTTCTCTTTGTGGAAAATCTTCCTTTCAGAGTTTAATTTAATTTTTTTAATTAATTTCCAAATTAGAAAGCCCAGAATTCCTTTAACTGCTTTGGTTTAAGTTTTTCTTAACTTTATCACAATATTCACTTTTAGTTTTTCTTTCCAGGTAAAAAGAATACAATTTTCATGCGAATTCTATTATCCCTCATTCTTAAAATGTGGCCTGTGAAAGTGATTTCTCTCTTGCATTATTTTTGTTATTTGTTTAAACTTCCAGTATTGAATTTGTGGGGGTGAAGTTAATATAACCTTATACACATCATCTTTTGTAGGACCAAATACTTTTCCTAAAAATCCATTTAATACAATCAATTTCATTAACTTTTTTTTTGGAATTTTGCTAATATGTTACAGTAAAAAAGAAGAAATCACAGATAAAAAATTTATACTTTACAAATAATTTTTATAAATAAAAAAAATAACTTTATAATTAAAATAAAGTAATAATAAGGGTATCTTTTTTCAATAACATTTAAGAAAAATATTTTTTTGAAAAAAAATGAATAAAGCAGATGTTTAGACAGCTGATAGAATAACTGGTTTATCACAAAGAAATGTAGAGAAAAAAGAACTAAATGAGGTTACAAAATAAAACAAAACTGACATGTATAATTACTAACAGAGTAATCTATACATAATAATAATCATAAATAACAAGAATATAGTTATGATAACAATTATTATAATAAGTGAAAACCTATGTAATGACAGACATTAATTAATATATCCATTAAAAATTAATAGTCGTACAATATTTTTAACAAAGCATTACACAATTTATTTATAATTAACAAGCAAACAATTTACACAATAAACATGTTAAAGTTAACAAGTTCAAAATATTCAAAGATAACAACATCTCTTCAACATTCACAAATGCTATGCCTGCTCATACACCAATGTATGTAATATGGGCCTAAAATACCACTCATATTAAAAAATCTACTAGTTTATTAACAAGTTAAAATTAAGATCATAACATATTTTTAAATGAACAAAACAAGTCACTGATGTAACAATAAAACAATAATAATTATAATTAGAAATTATTCAAATAACTCTTACTATGCACAGATTACAACACTGAAAAAAAAATAACCTCATAATTATATATATATATATATATATATACACACACACACACACACACACATATATATATAAAATACCTGATAATTTTTAATAGTTTGATTTTAATGAATATTCTAATAATTTATTTTATTTATTAATATTTTAAATAATAATTGACAATATTTTAATTTTATATTATATGTAATTTGAAAAAAAGTGAAGTCTCCTGATTGTGCAGCTGCAAGATCTGAATGCGCTACAGACAATAGGTAAGTGTTCTTTCTTAATTTTTATCAACTGTACCTTATGGTATAATTTTTTATCATTTTTATTGTTAATAATAATTTTGATACAATGGTTGTAATGTTAGGTAAATTAATATATATAATTGCAAATGGATAACAAGAAATTCTAAATATTAAAAACAATATCATGCAATGAGACTCTTTTCCTAAATAATATTTAAAATTGTACTACACTAGTTAATGAAATAAAATTGGATGAGAAAGAGGAAAAAATATTGTAGTTCCAGTACATATTTACAAACGTAACCCTGTTTCAAAAAAAAAATAAACGCATTTAAGAAACTGCTAATTACTGGATTACGAAATTTAAAAAGTAATAAAAACAGAAGGTTTATGTTGAAAAGTGCAAATAAATTTGATAAACTATACATGGTTTTATTAAATCTTAAAACTATTTTAATAGTACAATAATGAACTGATATAACAGTAACATATAAGGTGAGCTTTTAAATGAAACTAGGAAAAGATTAAAATGTGTTACAAAAGAAAAGATTGTAATTATCACTATGGAGAAAACCTAAGTTGGTAATGACATATCCAAGCACTAGGGTCTAAAATAGACTCCACCTTTACCTCTATAAAGTAACATAAAACGGAGATTCTTTATATTCATCCATTGCAGTCTTTTGTCATTATTCATTGATAAGGAATCTGCAGCCAACATAATATATTCCAGTATTCTGTTAAAAAAAACTTGATGTTCCAAATATTAAAAATGCATACAGATGTAAAGTGCATTTAAAGGATTATAAAATCTATCTGTTATCCTCCAGTTCATTTAGGAAAAGAAAATAATTGGTAATATGGAAAAAATACGAATATAAAATTGAATACATTCTTCTTTCTATGATTTCTGTATGAATATTTTGAATTATAATTTGACCAATTTTCTCTTGCTTTATCAGAAAGAGAAATGCTATTAATGTTAAGAAGTACAGTAATTTTTCGGCTTTGGTTAAAGAAAATATTGCTTGGTAACTTTTAATAAATAATGGAGAGAAATCACTTAACAGTAATAAGAAACACATACAAATTTAATACATACGTATATATATATTTTAATAATTTAATTTTTTATTTTATTTGTATTTGAGAATACCAATCTTAAGTCTATGACGACCACGGACTGACATCATAACTGAATTAAAACAAAAAATGTATTGGTAAAAAATTTCTATTTATGAGTGCTGGGTTACATCACTCATTCATTGTTGTTTGTTCCATTTAATCACAACAGCAATAAACAAAGACCATAAACATTATGTTAAATTGGTTTATTATGAATTTGTATGTCCCCATATTATTAATTTGTAAAATCAATGTTAAAATCCAATTCTAAAACATGTTAAAAGGTTGTTGTAATAATAAAAACAAGTAAACAATTCAATTGCTTTAGTTATTCTTTACAGTGCAAGAACACTGATCTACCATGACAAATTTTAAAGGAAACTTAATCAGTGAATAGTAACCCTACTAAGGATATGAATATCAGATAAACAAACAATAAAAAAATCAAGAGAATTCAGGAAAAATTAAAGAAGACTGGAAACAAAAATTACCTAAAATAACATTTTCTGCTTACCTTACAAAGTAGAGGCCATCTTTACACAACAAATTGTTTCTCGACAAAAGGAGAAACAATGTCAATTTGAAACATTTTAATTTGTTGCTTTACACTATCTGTCTAAATATTTCCTACAAAATATAAAGTATATAAGCAGCTGAAATGTGTGAGACACTAGTGGCAGATATTCTCTGACAGTAATGATCTTTTTTCATTATACAGCAGCTTTCATGATAAACGGAATAAAGACACTACTTGTAGTACTAAATATCACCTTCATCTCGGTTAGCTTAACATAATGATATACAACAGCAATGTAAAGAAGTCAACAACAGGACTCCTACTTCACTCTTCACTTTTCGTAGTAAGTACACCATGAAATACTGGGTTTTTTTTCATAATGGCTTTGCCTAGTTCCGTTATATGTTTGATATATCAGCTCACCTAATACCTTCATTTTTTTATTTATTTTTACTCTCTCAGCAGTAAGTACAGGCCCATGGTTTAACTATTGTTACCCTAGTGATTTTTTGTTTATAATGAAAAGCTCAACTGGGATTTGAACCCAGATCTTCCAGATGAAAAGCAGAGATCCAACCATTAAGCATGGAGGTTGTCACTTAATACACAATATCTCCAAATAAAAACAAGATATATTTATAAAATGATAAAAAAAGGATATAAAATTATATGGATAGTTAAACAGAAGAATAAAATGAAAGATTCAGAAAATAAGGAAAGATGATATATCAGCTGAAATTCTTCAAGCAGTATCAACTATTACAAAAATATTTAGGTGGTAATATTAGGCTTAACTAGATTTAGAATTATGGGATAGTTCCAATCCCTGCCCCACCATTTATATGAAATACTCAAATGGATGTTACATTCCCAAAAAATAATATTACACATTAAAAAAATCTAACAATAGAATAGTCAGCGGAAAATAGTAAAAAATGAATAAAAACTAAACTTTTAAGAAATATGCTTAAAAATAAAAATTAAGATTTACAAAAAGTACGGCTGACAAAACACATGCTGTGTAATACTAACAGGAACAAGTTGTACAATAATACCTCTAGACACCATGTGCAAAATATTCACTAGTTATGTAATCAGCATAAGAATAGTTATAAAAAGGCATACATTTATGTGTTGAATGTGTTTTCAAGTGTGACCACAACCAACCAACCAATCACACACACACACACACAAACATGCTAAGTCATATTATTTAATATAATTACTAACAGTATACATTACTTTTAGCAAATTAGAAAATATATGCAAAACAATGATACAACGTATTATAACATAACCTCAAAGTGAAGAGACTTTCACTTAATTTTGTCCTTGACTGACTCTTAACAATCCCCACTCTTAAGAATACTGTAACCCTCATCTAAGTCTTTTCTCTTTGTTTTACACAACTTATAAACAAGAAAAAAAATAACACAATCCGTAATATTAATAAAAACTGACAAAACATTCTACAATTAAAAAAAACCAAATAAGTTTAACTGACCTAGCAATAAGGATTCTGTAACCACCAAAAATGTTCTGATGGTATGAAATCATTATAGTAACATAAAATAAAATAAGGTTCTAGAAACTTAAAAAAAATAAATTTATAGAAAAAATTAAGCTACTACATGAATATCGCATACAATTTTTTTTTCATATACAATGAGATGTGAAAATTCACAGTGCAACTTCAATAAGTTATTTATAATTGAATTTTAGCACTAAATAATGATTCTTTTTATAAAGTAAATACTCACTAACGTAAGGATATGGTCCAAAAAAAAAAAATAATATTAACAACAACCAACAACTTTTAATACAATTTTTTTTAAATATGAGAAATTTTATGTGAAAATTGAATGTGACAAGATATTTGATTTAGAACAGAACAGTTAAAAATTCTGACAGAAATGAGAACAGAGAAAATTCTACAACTAGGAACAATCCAGGGATGCACTAAGCATATTATTTTACATATTTTTTTACTTTATAACTTATTACTGAAAATTCTAATCATTTCATGTTTTTTCTAATAAGTAGAATGGGATCATTTGATATTTAACATACATTTAACTGACTGATTGTTATACTATTCCATAAATCTCCAGTTACAGAGTGTATCTAACTTAATTAAAACCCATAGGATGCTCCATCAAGTTAATGTAATGAGAACTCTTGTATCTCGTTACATCCATGGATTGACTGCCCAGGATGTTATTATATGGAACCCAATAGAAAAATTATGGCTGAGGACAGTATTGAGAAGCCATTATCATTAAAATATAACTGGATCAGCCCAGACATCAAACTATCAGCTTCCCACATATGAAAGGCTAGCACTCGCTCATTTTTGTCATTCATAACTCATATTTAGTCACAGTCTCATATTTAATAACGTATAACCCAATTGCCATAATTTAATTTATACATTTTCAAAATAAAACAGTTCGGCATTTTACATAACAGAAGTTCAATTGCTAAAGTTGCTTCAGTAATTTTAAGATACCATCACTATTACTGATAGATAATCCACCAATCAACCAGAAACGTAATTAATCAGTACTGAGTTGTATCGTACAACTGATCGCAACCAAAGGATTTTAATTTGATATTGCCATACTAAAATACATTTGATTAAGAAAAACAACAAAATATTTAAAGCAAGCTATAAGTTTTTGTAGTAAACTCAAGTGATATTTTAGAATAGAGAAATGAGGCGTTTGAAGCAAAATCATAAGTTAAGGATGCAATAAACAAAGAAATATTTCTTAAATAATTGAATTGACTGTTAATTTTTCTTCAGATTCCTAGCAAATACTTAAAAGAAACCCTAAAAACATCATAAACAATAATCCAAATAACAAGTTTTATCAATTAAAACAAGCAAAAACAATTTTTAAAAGATTTAATCCTAATATAAAAAAATGTGTAATTTTTGTAGAGGTCTCTACTCTTGTAGAAAAGCTAATTTTAGTTTGGTACTGAAAAAATTTTTAAATATTTGCTAATTGTGTCAACCATATTCTTTTCTTTTTTTTTACCCAAAAACTTAAAGGATTTGTTCTGCTTATTATATTTTTGTATGTTTGAATCTGTTTTTTTTTCAATGATAATTTAAAAATATTCTAGAAATCGAGCACAAGTTAAAAAAATGACTAAAGTTCTTTTAAAATTGATATTTAAATGATTAATAAATATATAGTGTAAATTTTAAATTTAAAATAATACTAAAACTGTAAACAGATTATTTTAAAAGGTTAAATTGAAAACTTTTTGAGTAATATTTCTCCGGCCAACCTGGTTTTGTTTCATCACAATCCTTATTTGGGATTTATCAAATAACAGGGAGATAGTGAAAGCAATTTGTGTAACAAATTATTATAATATAAACTAAAAGAATATAATTATCAAGCTTTTCAGAACAGAAATAAAAATAAATGTTAAACATATGGATTTCATTGTTGCAAATGGACTAATTACTAATGTGTATGTGTGTGTGTGTGTGTGTGTGTGTATAGTTCTTTTTCAACATCAGACTCTCTGGTAGAAAAGAGTCTCACTGTCTCACTCTTATATTAATTTCCAGTCCTTCTTATGGCTTTCATGCATGTAAAGCACCTGAGATGCACAATTTGAATTTGAAATTTACCAGCTGCGTTAAAATTACAATTAAAAAGAACAAAAAGGGCCAGAAAAGTGAATCAATTTGGCCATATTATTAATTACAGAATTATCAGATTCTCCATGAAACGAAAAAAATGTTCCATAAATATTTATGCAGAAGAAAAATTATTCTTCTACATCACACAAACAGAGAACTATTAACATTAATGTTCAATTAAAAATCAAAAAAGCATAAGCAAAAGTGGTTTCAATAACTATTTTAGCTATTAAAGAACCTAAACACACAAGTAATTACAAAAATATTTTTTTAATATATAATAATCTTTAAGAATTAACTAATCTGATTGAAATAAAAGACTATCAAATTATTTTTTTTCCATTTTGCCTCAATTAAAAAAAAAACAATATTTTTAGAAAATAGTCCTGATAAAAGAATGACTGAATCAAATTTCTAATTTCATGAAACAATTCTCCAATACAATCCTTTTCTATTCAATACTTACATAAACAAATTCAATTAATATTAACATAGCATTTAACATTGATGAATTTACATTTTAGTCAAAATAATTTTTTTTTTGGTAAAAAAAAACTGATGAAGTTCAAATATACTCTATTCTATAAATATAACAACTGTAGGTAAACTGGTTCAACCCTGTATCATAGTACCTTATATATAGTTACAAATTATCAATAAATAATTATAATAGATTTAAACATTTTGAAAAGACACTTTAATCCTAGACAAATATTGTCCTTGATATCATGAAAACCTGTTTCATATAATAAAATAAAAATAGCCTAATCTATTTCTGAAAAAGTCTAATTTACTGAACAGAATTACCCTGCAAAATATGCTTTCTATTAAAATCAAAATGTAAATATTGGTACGGTTTAAATATTATACAAATTACGATATTATTATCTTTGTTTATTATATACTATTTCTCTACTCACTCAGTCTGTAACCAAAGATAACAAAAATATCATGCTTAATTACACAATTAACTAAACTAAAACCTGTTTTCAACAAACTGTATCACACCAAATAATTACAAGCAATAAGCAGCATATTGTTGCTTAATTTAAAAATTCCTTTCAAGGAATTAACATAAAAAAAAATATAATTAAATTTGAATCATTAAATTTACGCTATTACAATGGAAATAACAACATAGAAAAAGTACTCAACTCGCCAGATGTGTCTACCATACCATCCTTTTACAACAATAGTACAATAGAAAAAAAACAATTTAGAAGAAATTCAACATGTATAGAAATTCTTTAGTTGTCAACATTAAAGGACAAAAATACTTTCAGGAGGTATATGCAGAAAGAATCCCCACACCCAAGAAATAAGCCATATTTTTTAATGGCAAATTATACCTGGTAAAATATCTTGTTAAATGGGAAAGAAACAAATACATGTTTTCCAGTAAAATACTGAAACTCAATCCTCCAAAACAGATTTCAAAGACACTGGCAACTATGAAAAAGAATTTGAAAAATATGTAGACACTTCACCAGAGTGTACCAAATGATATTACATACCAAAGAATTGATAGTAAATAGTAATAAAATTTCCTTTCAAATAATAAATACAAGAATAAAGAAAACATTAATTATAATTAAATTTCTAATTGTAATTTTTAATTAAATTTCAAACACAAAGCTACTGATGTGCTGAATTAATATGACATTTCTAAATTTACTTAAAGTAAAATAAACTTTAAGAGAAAGATTGAAAAATTTTCAACTTTATAATGCCTCATTTACAACTGATTAAAAAGTAAGAAATATATATAAAAATATTTCTTTTTTAAATGTAGATACACCCCTTTTAAACCTCTAAATTTTATAAATTAATCTTTCCTCATTACTCGATTACGTTCCATCTGAAGAAAAATTACAAAATTGTAATTATAAAAATAATACATAATTTTATCAACAAATTTTTAAGAGTTCTAAAAATGTAAGTATAAAATTTCAAATTTTGGAAATTGAGGTCTTTTTACTGTACAAATTCTTTTCCAGGTATTTCCAGAAGTATTCCCAAATGCTGAACGAGTAAAATTCTTATCAAATCTAACCACCTTTGAGAAACCCACCCATCTACTGATTTAAGTCACCAATCAACCATAAAACTAACAAAATCGGGTGGGACTGTGTCGTGGGGGGGGAAGGACGTTGGCTTAACGTGAAACGTTAGACTCTGGATGAAGTACCTCCGAACTGGATGAAGAAATCTCTGACGAACCCAAGTCGATCACAAACGCTGAGCTGAACAATAGACCAAACGGATTGTTTTCAAATACAGTTTTGAAGCGTTTGTCCGCTGCAGGCCAATGGTCCTGCATCGCATCCCGGAACAGTTCCACTCGCTCGGCACCCGACACGGGTACCTATGCTTGGCACATAACCTCTCCTTTCCAACGATATGGGTAAATTATATTTCCGGCTGACTTTTGCGCGGGCTGAGGGCTGACAAATTGAATTTTTATACTTTTTTACACGTTTACTGAAATTTTGTATACATAAATATTGTTCAAAATACACTTATTATTTAAATAGATCTAACTCGACAAACTAAACGCAAACACACGAATCACGGCCCTATCACATGTAAGTCGTAAGCTAAATTGAATGGAAATGAGCGAGAAGGCCGGTTTTAGCTGAACTGTATTGTGGCCCCTCCTCAATGCAATTTCATAAGCATGATTAACAAATAAAAGACATAATTGTACAAAATAATTCATCAACCATAAAATGAAATTATATACAGTACAAAGAAACACAAACGTTTTATGTAAAAACACATTAACTATTAACAAGGAAACTAATAACTGATTGGTACATTTTCTTAGGCAGCTAGATTAAAAAAATGTACACACGTTAATACTGAGTTTAAAAATAGTTTTCAGAAAGAAACTGGTTTCTATTATATTTGAAAAATGAAGTTTTAAAAATAAATAATTGCAGCTAAATACGAGGGATATCTATAAAGTTAAGTCCGTTGGGGAATTTCTCTCCTTTAGGTCGGCGTTCATGGCCACGCTAGAAATGTACACATTGCATTGTGTCTAAGTTGTAGTATCATTGATTACGTGTAAGTTATTACGTTATAAATGAACAGGAAAAAAGATGTTGCCGCCGATTGTAAAATACGTGGAGTCATACGTTTTTAAACCGTCAAAACGTTAAGCCAGCTGAAATTCATTGGCAGTTGGTTGCTGTGTACGGTGATAATGTAATGTTTGAAACAAATGTCCGAAAATGATTCGAAAGGATTAGAAATAACAGAATTAATATGCGTGATGAAGAACGTTCGGGGAGGCCCTCGATAATCACCGAGGACTAGTCGAAACGCGTCATGATGAAATCACAAAAGATCGTCGCTCAACGATTTCCGACCTGGCTCTTCTATTCTCATACTTCAACAGCTGTTATTGGTCGTATTGTTCATGACCATATAGGCTTCAGAAAGGTTTGTGTGCACGCTGAGTGCCGTACATCATAACGGAACGTCACAAAAAAAGGTGATCCTTAATTCAATTGTTACCGGCGATAAAACATGGATTTCGTATTACACGCCAGAGAAAAAGGCAGTCAAGTGAATGGCGTCATCCTCAATCACCAACCAGACCAACAAAGGTAAAGCTACAGCCATTTGGACGCAAACTGATGGCCACAGTCTTTTGGGATCAGTTTAGCATACTGCTTATGGATTTCACGCAACGTGGAACGACTATAAATGCAGAAGCCTACTGCGAAATTCTACTAAGTTACTGCGCGCCATTCAAAATCGGCGACGTGGGCGGCTGACCAACGGCGTCGTCCTGCTGCACGATAATGCACGTCCACATGTTGCGGGTCCGACACATGATTTACTGAGAATATTTGAAAGAAAATTTACGATCACCCACCATGTAGTCCATACTTACCTCCTTCTGATTTGTTTGGGAAATTGAAATAATTTTTTGTGGTAAGCAATTCGCGATTGTGTATGCGTTTCCTCAATTTAGTGAAAAAAATAGAAATAAAATGAGTAATCTGGCGCATTAAAATACGGAATTGAAATATGCATTGCATTTTTCATACACTAAAAGTTATATGAATTAAAAAAATGAAATACCTTTCTTGTATAACACAAGAACTTCTTCAGACGAAATAGATAAGTACACAACCAAAATTAAAAAAAATACTAATATACTTTATTTTTAATTTACATGTGTAAGTAAATTTTACAGTACTACAATAAATGTGAAGTGTACTTAAGTAAATAAAGTGAGTTATTTTTTAAATATTGCTGCTACAGTTTGGGCCTTTACAAGGAAACAAAATAGAAAAAGTACTCATAAATCACTATTCAATAGACAAATGTGTACCCCATTTATAACAATAATATAATAGAAAGAGAAACATTTCACAATATAAAAATTCTTTAGTTGTCAATTATAAAGGACAAAAATACTTTCAGATAGGTATCTGCAGAAAGAATCCCAACCCCAAGATATGCCATAACTTGTAACATCATGTTAAATAGAAAAGAAACAAATACATGTTTTTCCAGTCAAATGCTGAATCTCACTCCTCAAAACAAGTTTCAAAAACACTGCCAATTATGAAAAAAGTTAGTAAAACATGTAAAAAGAAACTTCATCAAATTATACCAAAAGATATTAGATACCAAAGAATTGATAAGTAGAAGTAATACAATTTCCTTCCAAATAAGAACAAAGAAAACTATTTTTTTAATATTAAATTTTAATTAACATGCTCAAAATTTTGAAGATGTATACAAATAATTGAAAAATACAAGAAAATAATGTTTGCTAAAATGATTAAAAACTTTTTTTAACGGCCCCCAAAAGAAAAGCTCAATTTTAAAAGAATTAAAATAACTTTAATTATTAATATAAAATTAATTTTAGATATTGTATAAGCAACAATTTCAAAATATTTGAAATTCTTGTATACAAACTAGTACACAACAATGTTTTAATTTTCAGTTAAAACGTTTTATAAAGTTAATCACTAACTTGCTATTGTTTTTATATCAATAATAAAGTGATAGGTGAATATTACAACAAAAGTTAATATGCCAAGGTTATATGATATTGCAATCCGATATAACTTTTTCAAGGTATAAAAATTGCAATCATTCACTTCTGCTATTCCAATGGTAAAGTTTTTAGGAAAAAATCTTGGAATTTAGTTTTAATAACTAGGTAATTAACAATTGTTAAACTGATACAAGATTTATTTGTTTATATGGTAAAAAACAATACTAAGGCAGTGTAAACAGTAATCAAACATGAATAAATGTTGCCTAAAAATCAACATGATTTGATCAAAACAACATTGACGTATGGTTAAGATATCACGACAAAAACAGCAGCTCAGAGAAATTAATACATTGAAATAAATAAATAACTAAAGTGCTACAATAAACACTGTGTACTAAAAAAAGGAAAAATAGCAATCTACGTGAAGTAAAAATAAAGAATACAAATCCGTACTTCAAAATAGGCTTAGAGTAAGGTGCTTAAAACACACAAAGCCTGCAGAACGATGAGGTCATTAGACAAGTTTCATGAAACAAAACTGGCCACATAACCATGTAACAATCATTCAACACGGTTTACTAAACAAAAACCTAACTACTGGCTAATAAACAAAATTAAAAGGCAAATATTAAAATAACTTTACAAGAAAAGCAACAAAAATAAAACTTTTTCCAACATAGCACATAAAAAAAACTTACGTTATATCCTGATTAAAATTAACAAAATATGAATTATTTTGAGAATCTGACGATCTGCCTGCGATGTTCATTAGTCCTGATATAACGGATAAATAATCCTGCGTTAATACATCAATATTTTTCACTAAACTTAACATAAATTATTACGCAAATTTTTTAACGACCTTCGCACTAGCACTCCATATTGACTAACTACTAAGAAACGAAACTAACAGCTGACTGTTCAGTGTTGATCCCTGGGTTTGTTTAGTCTGTTGTGATGTGATCAAATAGTTTTACATATTGACTCTAGGTAGCAGCCTACCCTTAAATATGAAGAAGCTTGCAAGTGCTGGCATCTACCGATAGTATTAGAATGACCCTACCATAAATATGAAGAAGCTCATGCAAGTGCTGGCATCTACCGATAGTATTAGAATGAGCCATATACATTCATAAAATTCT
This sequence comes from Lycorma delicatula, assembly GCF_047948215.1. NCBI lineage: Eukaryota > Metazoa > Arthropoda > Insecta > Hemiptera > Fulgoridae > Lycorma > Lycorma delicatula. The sequence continues at coordinate 35,257,795 of NC_134463.1, forward strand.
GATTATCGTCTGCTAGTCGCTTTGTACGCTCCGGCCTGTTTGTTGTTCGGTGCTTGTTTATCAAAGTTGCACGCGTATTTTACTCAGTTTCAAAATTTCAAGTTCCATAATGTTACAGTTATATTATTTTATACCCTCATAATTTAACACTATTATGACATATATATATTTTACATTAAACATGTTTTCTCAAAACAGTTAAAAGAAAATTACATTTATTTTTGAATAGTCAATAATAAAATTAACCTTGACTTAGGTATTTTTCTAATCTTATGGGGCTTCGTTTCTATAAATACTTGAAACAATGTTAAGTTAATTATTCCAGGTGGGAATTTTACAGTATAAAATATGAAACCTTCATAGTGATACAAAACAGTCGACAAAATTACAGTATCAACAATCTCTGACCACATCGTCTGGCGGGTGTCAGATACACGATGCCATTCATCAAATATTTACCTTCACTCTCTACAGAAACATTTAACCAGCTGCGTTTCACTTGGCCCAGAAAGTAAGTTTGTGAAGTACCATATTTACTTAAATATCTAGCCATTCAATTATTTGAATACAACATTTTTATTAATTTTAATTACATATTAGTATAGTTGTTTATATATGTACTTAACACATTATGTCATTGACCTTACATTGTGTTATGTAAACAATGAAAAGTACTGGATAGGATTTTTCTATGAGTATTATAATCAAAACTATTGTCCATATTTTTTGGTATTAACTTGTCTTTAACACCACTGGATAGATCTCAGCTTGGTGTGTTGTTTATTTGTTTTTATTCTGATTGTGTTTCTCTTAGATATAGAAAAAATATTCACTAATAGTGAATTTTATAAATGTTGATACTGTTTTGTTTTTTTTATATTTTAGTATTGTATGTACAAAATCTCTTGTTTAAAGTTATATTATTTATTTATTTTTACCTGAATCCGATTTTTAATTCAATCTAGATGATATTTTATAATTTAAAATGTTGATTGGTGTTATTTTATTTATTAGCAAAGTTAATATTTTAGCTACTGATGATAGAATTAAAGCCAGTTATTAAAACTTATAGCAAGTTATTAAAACTAAACTTGCTACCTAATTAAATAAACCATCTAATTTAATGAACTCAATTTAAAATATAATTTTGTATCCACAATACTAAAACATTTTTGTTAATCCTTTAATCATCCTGTAGCAATTATGTGTTACCAACAGCTGTTTTTGTTTGACTTAATAATATTTAGTTATATTTAAACTTATTAAATATTTTTCTCATGTTTTTTTGTTCATTATTTTTTTTATTTCCCATTAGTGAACTGTTTTGTAAATTCATAAATTTCTTGATTTCAATTTTTTGTTTCACATATATTTTAATCTAAATTGAAAACAGTTTTTATTTACCGAAGATTATTTTAATTTGTTTTTTATTATTATTTTAATTTTTGGTTTAAGACTACAGAATTTTTGACCTCGGTTGTTTAATTTTTATAGTGATTACTTAAATTTCTTTTTGGTATGGTAATATTTTATATATTTCTCTATTTTTAATTATTTATTGTTAATAATATTACTGCAATACTTTTCTTTAATAATAAAGTGGCTGTTGTGAATGATGATTGCTAATATCATTCATTAGATAATCTTTTTTAATCAAACTTTCTGCCTGAGTATCATTCTTCATTGGCCTATAGGCTTTATTATATAATTGTTTCTTTATTCTTCGATTTATTAATGTTGTTCATTGAATTTTGTTATTTTATTATACAGGGCATAATTATTAATTAATCATTAAACAACCTTGTTTTAACTTTTTTTTAGCTAAAATAAATTTTTTTGTAGTACAGTTAGATAAAAACAATATACAAACATACAAGTTTTTTATCCAATTATTTGACGTATTCTACATTGTTTATTATTTCTCAGAAAACCTTCTGCATTATACACCTGTAATTATTAACTTTATATATTCTAAGACACATTTTCTATGGGGTGTTAGGTAAATAGTTAGGAGTAAATTCACATTCCCTTTTTTCTTTTTTTCCAAATACTGTCACAAATTTAGGTCTTTAATTTACAGTTAAAAATGTCAATATTCTCCTATAAAGTTATCTCAAAAGATTTTATTCTTTATCTACTTTTCCTAGAAACCATGTTTTGCAGCTATAAAGTGCTCAACTTCATTCAGGTGTTTTTTAAACCCCTGATTTTGACACCATGGTAGTGTTTGAATCAGCAAGTTTTTTCTACATGAAAGATCTTTTGGTTTATTCAAGTTTGCTTTAATATATAAATAGTAAAATTACAAAAGACTGTGACTTATGGTATATTATTTTTTATTATCCTATTAGTTAAATTCTTTCTGTTGCCTTTTCTTTGTTGAATTTTATTACATTTTACTCTTGTTTATTATTCTTAACTTTATGTTCTCCATCAATTAATTCATAGCATTTCCTATATTATGAGCAAGTTTTAAACTTTTTATTTATTGTTAAATAAATAAAATGTGTTAATTAACTTTTAATAATGGTATGTCATGCAATTTGCAAAATATGTTTTTTTTTCTGTAACCTTAAGAAATATATTTAATGAAACATTAATAAACTGTATTAAGCAAACAAACCTTTATGTTCATTTTACCATAATATAGGCTATTTTTTATACACATATACTATAAAAAACTGAATCTTTTTCCCATATGTGGCCAAACACTAAATTCATTTCATGATACATATGTATATAAATTAGTTGATTATGGTATAGTTTTATTAGTCCTAAAATCATATAAAAACTTCTGACTTAATTTTAATGGAACTTGATTAATTTAAATGTGTTTCAGTCTAGGTAGGTCCTTTAGATTAAGTATCACCAGTGCTCTGGCTTTCCACCTTATGAAAATTGTTTTTTTTCATTTACTAAAAAAAATTAATATAACCAATATTAAATGTTAGTTGTTAACACAGGATACAGTTCAAATAAAAATTACAACATGTAAAATAACAAAAACATTTGTAGTAAAAACTTGTTTTTAGATTTATTTTATTGTTAACTGAATACTTGATAATTAACAGATAAATATCTTGATTTAATTTAGATATCTTCTACTAGAGACATTTAAAAAACTATTTTGTAGTTTTTTTAATCCCTGTTTTATTATATTAAAATTCTTAAATTAGCCATCTTAATGGTGGTAGCATTTTTGCCTGCTACATTGAAGGTTTCAAGTTAACTGGTTGAGGTCTGGAAAAATAATTCAACTCATTGAAGTTGCCAATTACCTAAAAATAGCAACGTTTAGGTAATTTAAAACAGAAGAGCTGATCAACAGTCGTTTTATTCATAAAATAATCTTGAAAATGCATGACAGTAGTATTTTGTTACTATTTATATTTTTGTTATTTCTTATTACTTAATTATTTTGTACCAGTTGAATAGTTTATTAAAATCATACTTACTTTCACATTGCAGTATATTAATTTGGCCATGTATTACAGTATCTGTAATTAGTTGCTATTTTAAAAGAATCATTTATATATATGTCTTAATATTAAAATGTTGATTTTATTTTAAATTCTTTTAATTGCTGTAATAAATGAATAAATATTTGCTATTTTTTTCTATGATCTGGTCTGTACATTTTAGTTTATTATATATACTAGTAGCTAATTTGTTTTATAGTGGCCATTATTTTTGTTTCAGTTAGCTAGTCTTTGATTCAGTTCTTAAATAGTATATTTTAAAATAATCTAAAATAAACTGGTGACTGATTTGGACAACTGTTTGTCATAATTAAATAAACTTAAGTATGTGGAAATTTCTTTATGAAGAAATATACAGCTGAATAATTAAATACTAATTTTCTGAGACTAGATTATTTAATAAAAATGAGAAATGAATATTTTTTTGTATAAATTAATGTTACATCAATTTGTAATGTAATCTCAGAAAGAGAACATTACTCTGTTGCTTTATACATCAGTTTCATTTTTTCTTTAAGTTATGATGCATCATACTCATTGTATACCCATCTCTGATAAGGATGTTGCTTTTCAGGTAGAATATCAGTAGTATTTGAAGGAGGAATTTGTTTTCTGATGTAGCAGTATATTCAGTTCTATGAAGAAGGCAACAAGAAATCAATTCATTCCTTACATTCTCTATTATTTTTATCTTAGGAGGGATTGCCGGCTTAGCATTATTTGATAGAAAGTTCACTCATTATTGCATATTAGATCCGCAGGCATGAGAATTAGCTCAGTATGCAGGCAGTTCCACCCTCCCACCAATGATACTTTATTTGTTCAGATCTTAGTAACAATAGGGACCTAGCAAGGTTAGATTTACATCCACTGGAATTTGGGGAAAATGGATCAAAACTGTAAAAAAAGGGCAAAATATCCTCGAAGTATCCACAGTGCAAGATGGAACTATTCCTTCTCTGAAAGGAAACTTTGTGGTCCTAACAAACAAGTCCATCCAATTCAGAATACCTCATCAAGATGGCAACAGAATGCTCTAATGATCAACAATGTTGCATAGATCAACCTGAATTAAGCTACAACAATTTTTTTTTTCAGAAATTGTAGAACCATCTGTGAGCAGATGGACAGGTGGAATGTTTGCCTTTTGTAGTATTCAACAGAACTGACAGCCCAATTTTTATATATATTTGAAATATGTAAATTAATATATAGATAAAAAAGATGTTCCACGAAGAAATAGAGAAACTTCCAGGATATGCTCTACTAGTGAAAGTGTAATGAAAAAAGTTCATATAAACATTTTATTTCAATTTAATAACTACCAGTTAATACTTAATAAAATAAATGCTTAATTACAGATGAGATTGAATTTTGTGTTGTGTGAAATATAGAAACGATAATGTTTATTTAAATAATACAAATATATACGTATCTAATGCCAATGTAATACTTATCTTGGTTAAAAATACTGTTTATATAGAGAGAGGTTTTATCGTATGTGTTAAGTACATTAGACAATAATTATATTATTAATAAGTAGTTATATATTTACATTAGAACATTTTAATAAAGAAATAATTTTTTTGTTGAATAGATTTTAGAACAGAAATTTTCAGATTGTTTAAAAATCTAAAAATAAAAAATTATTTTAATTTAGACTTTTAAAAGTTGACGGCAAATAAAATCAACAATTTAACTATCTATTAATTTAGAATCTAAATTAAAAAGAATAAATAAAAAAGCTATTAAAGGGTTATTTTATAATTTTTAGTGACTTTTTAGATCTATTTAATTTTTTAAATGTTACTAGTTTTATTTTTTATTTAAAATAAGGGTAGTTCTAAAAAAACGCTGACCGGATGAAGGTAAAAAGCCATTTGTAAGACGCAAAAAGCAAGAAGCTTAAATGATTTGATAAAAATAAAAAAACGAATGTACAGGAACAACATAGATAACTTTATAGTGTGAGCTACGGCTGTTTAGAGTGTAGAAAAATATAATTCTTTTCATCCAATTATCTTGAATTTTTGTGTGAAAATATTTTTAATTTCAAATGAGTTTGACAATCTTTTGCTATAAAAAATGATTTCGTGAATGAAAGAATAATATTCAAATCGTACTTTCTGTTTGAAAAAATGTTCCCAATTAAGCTGTTAAAATAACTTTTTTTTGTTTTTTTAACCTGCGGGTTCGCAGTCAAGCAATTCTTTCCGTAGAGGATGAGATAAGTATTTTGTAGCGTGTGTGAAAGAAAAAATGCCATGCCTTACCGGGATTCGAACCCAGGACCCCCGGGTGAAAGGCCGAGACGCTACCACTCGCTCCACGGAGGCCGGCAAACAACCTGCGACCTGTTTAAATAATCTGCGACGGTTTTTTTTTTTAAAGAAAAATCTTTGCATAAATAAAAAATTACTTCTTAATTAATATTCCCGGAATTTTTTTTTATTGTAATTCCTTTTTTTTATTGCAATATCAATAATCCTAAGCAAGTAAATGCTAAAATAAACTCTATTTTTCATTTAGAATTTGTGGGAAGAATATTTAAAGATGGATGTAGCTTAGATTTCAGTCTAGGCTAAAATAAAAAAACTTGTGTGTTGTAGTGTAAGTTTCGTTACAGATAATTCGGATTTCTTTCATGATGTGCGAACAAATCAATTCTAATAATCGTCATGAAATAAAGCTTGTTTTCGAAAAGTGGATAGATTTAGAATAGAAATTTTCAGATTGTTTAATATTCTAAAAATACAAAATTATTTTAATTTCGACTTTTAAAAGTTGACGCTAAACAAAATCAACAATTTAACTAACCTTTAATTTAGAATCGAAATTAAAAAGAATAAATAAAAAAGCTATTAAAGGCTTATTTTGTAATTTTTAGTTGCTTTTTAGGTCTATTTTATTTTTTAAATGTTATTAGTTTAAAAGTTGGGTAAGAGTATAAGAACTTTCTGAATTTAAGGAATTCTATCCGATTTTAAATAGTTCTGTGATATATTTGATAGTAAAATAGTTGCGTGAATCTCTATTTCTTTTACTGTTCGGTACTGTTTTTAAGTTCTAAAAAAAAAAAAACCATAACCAAAATGTTCTAATTTTCTTGCTGAGGACCTAAGCGAATAATCACATTCCACATTGCTTACAGTTCTGGCACCTGTTTTATTCTTTTTCCTAGCTCAAATTACTTAAGAAATCAACGACTTCACTCCTATAAGGAACTGTTATTTTGGAAATATTTGATGAAAAAGTTAAATTTTATTTCAAGTTAAATCTCATACTTGTTAGCGATATTTTTAAGAGTTTCAATGTATCTGAATAAATTCTGTAGAAATTGAAATGAATTAAGCACAAAAAATACCTCATTTTTCGTCTGTTTTTGTAGTAGTATCATTTTAACGTTTTATGGCTTCATTAATTGGTTTTATGAAAAAAAAAAATGTTAGTTTTCTTAATAGGAACAGAATTTTATCAATCCTTTTATTTTATTTTATTTTTAATTTTCCAAAGATTTAAGCCGGCTACTGCAAAAGGAAATTGTTTCTTCGCATCGTGATAATGATAAGACATTTTTCTTATACCAAATTATTTATTATAATATGTTAATAATTTCAAATAACTACGAAAATATGGAAAAACTGTTGTGAAGGTAAAAAGAATTTCCATTAAAAATGCTGAGATCAGCTTTTTCTGTTGAGAGGATAGGATCCCCTTACATTGCTGTACAGTGAAACAGCTATGCAGATAAGTTAAAAAAACTCGGTCACAGTAAGTGCGTCAGAAGAGCGGATTTCCATTTTTAATTAAAAATGAAAGGATGTTGCACTGCTGTAATAGATTTTTAAAATAATTTTTTTTTTCGGTGTTTATTTCGTTTTTCTTTTATGTTAGTATCAGGTGTTCTTTTATAATACTGCGAGGTGTTGTGTATTCTTTCAATAGATTATATTTGTATATTTATGTTTTTTCTTCCTCCTTTTCAGGTAGATGTTGTGTTGTGACTGCATCAGTTGCTTAATACTATTAATTGCAACAACCCAGTTTGATATTGTTACCCGTAATTTGTGTGGTTTTGGAGCCGTGCTCACAAAAAAGAAAAGGCTCAATTTACCCAAAACGATTAAAACGTCAAAACTGATTTTTTGGACACAAACCCTTTTCCTTCATACCAGATAACATTTTGGGTTATTGCGAAACTAAACTACTACAGCGAAACTAGTCCGCACCTGACGGTTCTCGCAAAAATCTGATTTAGGCTATAAATTGAGGTTTTGGGACCATTTAGAAACCTGCTCACTTTCGGTGGTGCTCGCAAAAATCCAATTTTGGCTTTCTAATGTGTCACCTTCAAATTGCAACATGAAAACGTACCCAAAAACCCAGTTTTTTGGCCTGTAACTCTTGATTCTTGTGAATCGACTCGCTTGAAAATCAACAGGGCACTACTTCTACTAGATTTACACTATCCTTGTAAGTTTCATCAAAATCTACTAAAAATTGGCCTAGTCGAACGAAAATCGTTGAAAATGTGCCCAAAAATCCCGTTTATTGGCTCTAACTTTGGTTCCTATTAACCGATTCGCTTGAAAATCAATTGGTCTCTATTCCTAATAGGTTTACATCAACCCACCAAGTTTCGTCAAAATCGGCTGACATTTGCGTCCGGTAGAGTGGACGAAAAACTCTTATACATATATATGTAAAATTTTTTTTTTGGGTGTTCAGGAGACTCCAAAACGTAGAAAAAAGTTGGTCTATTTCCTCGGACACCTCCTTAGAAAATCTGAGCGGGGGCAGTAGTGATTTTTACAAATTCTTTAGAAATCTGCTAAAAACTGTATATTGCACGCTATTTCGAAGGTTACGCCTTCTTCAATTGAATTTTTTTTTCATAACTGTTTCCATTCCGTTGTTAATTGTTAAATACATTCCTTCTATAATAGTGGTTACATCACATAATAGATGCAAAAAAATATTACCGAGAACCGAAGTATCAATTATTTTTCCAATCGATTTCCAGTTGACTGGAAATTTTGGTATAAATTTAAAATCGACTATCGGGAATGTTTTTAAGAATACGTAGACTTTAGATAACATTTTTTTTTAGATATTTTTAAACACTTCTTTTCTTGAGTTAACAAGAAAAAGGTTTTTATTATTTCATGTATTTAATATATAACCAAGGAATTGTTTAAAGTATAATCTTTTTACCCTTAAAACATTTGTACGGCACTGAATTAAATTTTTTTTCAGTGAAGTTTTGTCTCGTTTTTTAAAATCAGCTGAATGTTGTTTAATGAACAGCTTATGAGGAATTGTTTAACATGGTATAAAACTTAATTTTTTCTATCAAATGGTTTGTAAAATATTATCTCTTCAGATATACAGCTTTTTCTTTCGTGACCACTATAACAGATTTATATCTAAATAATTTACTACTTTGCTTTAATTTTACACAAAACGCATTAAGAAAAAATTTCGTTTCTTATTAGTACATATAAAAACTCAAGTTTTATTTCTACACGTACAGGTTATAATAAATCCTTCCCTACTAAAGGCATTTGTATGTGTAACTGTCTGTCCGTCCCCCTGACGGACACACACAGACAGACAGCACCGGAATGTACCGATCACTAGCGCAAAATACCGATTCGTTAGTACATGTCTCGTGGTGGTCAGGAGTATACTTGTTATATTAAAATTATATATTGATATATCGATATATATGAGAAATATATATTAATATATGATAGCGAAAAATTCGGTTTTCAGATTTCAACGAAAATAATTATTTTGGCCATCCCTGAATCCATTTTGACTAGTTTCAGCGTGACGTCTGTCTTTACAAACGTATGTATCTCGCATAACTAAAAAATGATTAGCCATAGGATGTTGAAATTTTGGATTTAGGGCTTTTGTAACATCTAGTTGTGCACCTCCCTTTTTGATTACATTCAACTGGACCAAAAGTGTCCAAAAAAGCCCATAATCCAAAAAAATTTGGATTTTGGATTTTTTCTTAACTGCAGTAATAAGCCCTCATTCAGAGATTTTCAACGATATAAGTGGTACTTTTTCATTGGTTCTAGAGTTATAGCCAAATAAAATTTTAATTAATGAAATATTTGGATCTTACCTGGGGAAGGCACATCGGTCGAATCAGACTTATCTTCTTTTTAATTTTTTTTTTAATTTATATCTATTGATTTTTAATAATTATTAACCTCCCATTGTAAAAAAAATTACGATGAATAATAATTCAATAATAAAAAAAATATGAAAGATTATTAGAAGTTTTTAATGAAATAAAATTATATGTACATTTAAAAAAAAAAGTGTAAATGTAATTTAATAGGCGTATAAGGAAGTCATGTATTGTCCACATCCGATTTTTTTATTTATGTGATTGTTTTTCTTCATAAAATAATAAACTATAACAAAAACGTATGCACCGGAATGTACCGATCACTAGCGGAAAATCCCGATTCGTTAGTATCAATTTCTAGAGTTAAATTTCTAATTTAACTTTCGTTGTATCAATTTTCATTATTCAAAAAAAAATATTTTTACACAAGAGGTAATCAATTTTGAACACCTAATAATCCCATTCCGAGACGTCGTCCGCCCGGAGGGCTCGCCTCTGCAGTCTTTATTTTAAAAAAAATAAAGAGAAATTGGTTAAAAAAATTTGAGATAAAAACTTTTGAATAATCCATTTTACCTATAAATATTCTATTTACTTTTTTAACTAACCGTAGTGGACTCATACATATTTATTTGTTACGTAATAATTAATACAATGTTGATAGACTGTAATGTAATGTAGTTATGCAACTGAATTTAAGCTGTTAAAATATCATTATACTTGTTAATATAATCAACAGTATAAATGAAATGATTGAAACGTTTATAAATATGTAACAAGCTCGATTGCTTTTCTTATTCTCTGTGAATGTATTATCAATTCGTTTCGCGTGTACTGTACAATTATTACTATTACATTTTTTTTATTTCCTGCCAAATGTATATATTGTACGTTAAGTACTTGCTACTTAGCCGGTTATAAAATATCTATTGTTTTATTTTTTATTAATTTTTACCTTCCCGGCTACAGCGATATATACTGCTATAGCAATAACGCCGCTCAAAAAGGAATCTAAAAGAATTGATATTTTTTAAAAGTTTTGTTCCTTAAGGAGACATTAATTTTAATATTACTGATGTGTACGTTGAAATTTATTCAACCAGTGAACAATAAGCAGCCCCTCCCATGTTCATTAAAATGAGAGTGAAGTATAATGCTTGTACAGACTCAGACACGACCATTCCTGAGACGTGTGGTTAATTGAATCCCAACCACCAAAGAAAGCAGTTCGTTATCCACTGTTTAGTATTCAAATCCATGTAAAAGTAGTTAACTTTTACTACGATTTTAACCTCAAAACCTATAACTTCGAAAATCAGCTGTTAAACAAGCAATTTACGACGACGATTTTCTCGCTAAATCATGGTGGGCAAGGAGACACTAAAAAAAAAAAAAAATACATTGAAATAAATAGCAAATATCTCCGAAAAAAAAAATGTCTATTCCAAGGTCTAAATTTATTGTACTAATAAGAGCGGTTTTAAATTTTTACAAATTCATAACGTTTTTACTTCCTTGTATAAAGTAACGATTAACTTTGTACTAAAAAACGATTAGCCGTAAGATGTAGAAATTTTGGATTTAGGACTGTTGTAACATCTAGTTGTGTACCTCCCCTTTTGGTTACAATCGACTGAAACAAAAGTGTACAAAAAAAGTCCAAAATCCAAAATTTTGGATTTTGGACTTTTTCTTAACAGTAATAAACCCTCACTGAAATCTTTTCAAGGATATATCATAAGTGGTACCTATTTTCATTGCTTCCAGAGTTATAGCCAAATTTTAATTAATCAAATATTTGGATCTTAAAAGGGGAAGGCACATCGGTTCGAATCAGACTTCATCTTTTTTTTTTATAACTTTTTTTTTAATTTAAATATATTGATTTCTTAATAATTATTAACCTATGATTGTAAAAAATTCTTACGATAAATAATAATTCAATAATAATAAAAATGAAATAAAATTTTATGTACTTTTCATTTTAAAAAAATGTGAATATATAATTAATTTAATAGGCGTACAAGGAAGTGGTGTCCTTATCAGATTTTTCGTTGAGTTTTATTTTGTTTTGTTTTTAATAATAAAAATTACTTTTTGTTTTTCATAGAGGTCATCACATCAATTTACTAAAAGTTTTGATGATAAAATTTACGCGTTATTAGTTATTTAACAATGTTATTGTACTTCAAATCTAAAAATATTTGTTTTTCGTCACCGAAGTTTTCATTTTTACATTGGATATCTTGAACACTACGGGAGATACAGTTCTGGGACCTGTTTTTATTCGATCTTTCAGTTCAAAAAACATAAGAAACCATCAATTTACCCCTTATATAACGCCTAAAAAATTTCAGTATGACCTTATTTCACCAGAGAGTAATGAAATCTGAGCGAAATCTTTCGCTAGCCGTAACTCGATAACAAAGCGTTTTCGAACGTATATGTTTATATGAACTTTTCATTTGTTTCAATTTCTAGAATCGGTTCTCAAAATGATTTATCTTTCCTTCTGAATCATATATTTTTTGTTAATTCTAGTATTGTAAAGTAATATCAAATTAAGTAATAATTTTCTCATAATAATAGACCTAATAATTATCACACACACACACACACACATATATATATATATATATATATATATCACAGATTGTTTTATAAAATGGTGGCCTGGCTATATTTTTTCGGATTCTACTTGTAAAACTAAACAAAAAATACCCTTAGGAAAAATGGCAATTTCTCCTTCGTTCTCCTCCTGTCCGCCATTTTGTTATTTTTATATAATAATTTATATTTCAAGTTCCGATAAATGAATCACATTAATATGTGGTAACCGTTTTGGTAATAAAATTTTAAAATTAGCAAAAAAATCAGAATTTAAATACCTTTGCAAATTACAAAATGGGGGCCAAGTTTATTTTTCAATCCGTTATATCTCCGTAAATATTAGTTTTATCAAAATTCATGTAATTTATTCAAATATTAAGCCTTTTATTTTGACAAAATTACATTTTTTTTTTTTTAAATCTGTTTAAAGAAAATTGATGTAATTTTGTGTCAATCATTAGGTCTGTAATTGTGAAAAAACTATTACTTAATTTGATTCTAATTTACAATACTAGAATTAACAATAAATAAAAATAATTAATTTAATAGAATTGAACTAAAGTGTAGGACATGAAAACAGACAGATAATTACATCAATTTTCTTCCATAATTCAGCTATTTGTAACCGATTCTCAAAAATAAAATTTAATTTTGTTCAAAGTAAAAGGCTTATAAGGGGAAGGCACATCGGCGAGAATCCGTCTTTTCCTTTTTTTTAATTTAATTTTAATATTTATGGAGATATAACGGATTTAAAAATAAACATGGCCGCCATTTTGTAATTTGCGAAGGGATTTAAGTACCAATTTTTTGCTAATTTTAAACTTTATCAAAGCGATTACCAAATATTAATGAGATTCGTGTATCCGAACTTGAGATATAAATTTTTATATAAAAATAACAAAATGGTGGTCAGGGGGAGAACGAAGGAGAAATTGCCATTTTTCTAAGGATACGTTTTGTTTAGTTTTACAAGTAGAATCCGAAAAAGTATAGCCAGCCACCATTTTAGAAACAGTCAGTATGTATGTATATATATACATACATACATACATACTGACATGCTGACATACTGATAGATATATATATATATATATATATATATATATCAGTATATAATGTTATAACATATATAACATTAAAAATTTTTGTTGGTAGAATTTAGTAAGCGCTGTACTGCCTAAGTTAAAATCAAGGTCATTAAAACGGATGTCGTTTTGGAGCGTTGCCTTAATTGATAGACTCATTCTTATAAACAAATTACTTGAAGTAACGTTTCTACTCATGAGCAAATATTAAATTTTAATCTTATTCCTTTGTTTATCTTTGTCCTTTCAGGCTGAAGAAGACATTTTGTATAAAGAAATCAGTGTACATTTCTATAAATGGAGTTAGGATATTAAACTTTTAGAAATGTATTTAGGATCGAATTTCAAAAATACGATCTATAAACGGATTGTATGAATCTATCGAATTTCTTGTTTGTCCTTCACTTTCTTTTTGTTTAATTTCTTTTTTTAAATAATTTCGGATTTAAAAAACTGGAAGTACTAATTCGCTCAAATCAGTTTTATCTTGCTAAGTATGTTTCAAAGGAAACTCCTGAAATACTATATCTGGCTCCAGGATGTATGGAAGTTTAAGAATATTTGTATAGGTGGTTTCAAATTTTTTAACCAAAATCTAGCTTCTATTATAACTATCGCAAAATATGCAAAAACTACTAAATTCATCCATAATTTAATTTTTATCTATTTTGAGGTGCACGACATTTTGATTGCAATCGACTGGACCAAAAGTGTCCAAAAAAAGCCCAAAATCCAAAAGATTTAGATTTTGGAATTTTTCTTAACTGCTGTAATAAGCCCTCACGGAGAGCTTTTTAACGATATATCATAAGTGGTACTTATTTTTATTGGTTCCAGAATTATAGCCCAATAAAACTTTAATAATGAAATATTTGGATCTTATAAGGGGAAGGCACATCGGCGAGAATCCGACTTCATTTCCTTTTTTTTAACTTTTTTTTAATTTAAATATATTGATTTATTAATAATTATTAACCTGCGATTGTAAAAAAATGTTTTACGATAAATAGTAATTCAATAATAACAAAAAAAAAAAAATGTAAAAAAAGATATAAAAAAAAATTTATAAAAAATATAAATGTATAAAATATATATGTAGTTTAATAGGCGTACAAGGAAGTCATGTGGTGTCCACATCAGATTTTTAAGTTTTGTTCTCAAGCAGACTTATTTTTAAAAATAATTTAAAATGATTTAAATAAATTATAAATAATCTGTGAAAAACTTTTTTTATTCTAATCCTCCCAAGTTCAAAAAGTTTTCTTTTTGTCGGACGAACGTTTGTGCGTATGTATGTTAGCCTGTATTTGGTCTTATTACTCTGGACTCTGTTGACCCTCTTCAAACTTGAAGACAAATACTTCCTACGGGTAGAAAAATGTATTAGATTTTTGCAAAAACTGGAAAAAGGAGTGGGGGTGTTATGGCCTTCAAACCACTATAAATCTTTTCCCATCCCATTTCAATGTTCTTTGGTAACTAGAAATATGTTTTTAATTTTAAAAAAAATTAAATCGATCTCGCAAGTTACACATTGCTTTCAAAATGTAAAAATCTTAATTTTTTTAGTTCTTGTATTTTTTTTTTTTAATAAAAAAATAGCTAAAAATTTCTCACCCCTTCTAGAGAATTACAATTTTGTTTATTTAGAATTATGGTTCTATCTTTGTATTTTTAAAACGATTTTAAAAAGTTAATCTTTAAATTTATTATCATCATTTAGGGATTATTTTCTTAATAATGAATTGCTGACGTTTTTTACAAACACTTCCATATTTTCTTACCGAAAAAAAAACATTTAAAAAGTTAATCGTCTACTGTTCCGTAACAGCAAAACATATTCCCGGGCTGGGTACAATAATTTCATTGTCCAGTGATAAATACAGGGTGATTCAAAGAAACGGGAAATTTTGAAAGTTGTGTTGGTAGCCGTGGACGATTGGTACCACTTGATAAGTGGCGCCAGCCTCTCTAACCTAACCTGCCATTTAGTTGTCATGGATCCTTGGAGCGGTGCGCAACGTGCATTTGCTATCAAAGCGTTTTACAAAAACAATGACAGTGTGGAGGGAGCGCGTAGAGAATTTCGCCGTCATTTTAATCTGGGACGGCACGACCGTGTTCCATCAGCATATGCAATTAAAACATGGATATCTAATTTTGAGGAAACCGGTTCGGCAATGAAAAAGAAGCCTCCAGGCCGTGAGCGAACCGTCCGTACACCACAGAATGTTCAAGCTTTACAAGATGCTGTCACACGAAGTCCACATCGGTCAATCCGTCGTCTCAGCATCTTTACAATTGCGTAGTTCAAGTGTTCGAAGAATGTTAGTGAAGGACTTGCAATACCATCCATATAAGTTGCAGATCGTCCAGGAACTGAAACCGATGCAGATGTGCGAGCACAATTCTGTAATGTAATATAATGCTTCAGAAGATAAATGATAACGAAGAGTTTGTTCACGAACTGTGGATGTCAGACGAAGCGCATTTCCCGCTCAGTGGATTTGTTAACAAGCAAAATTTCAGATACTGGGCGCAAGAAAATCCTACGCAGCTACACCAGCGTCCGTTGCACAGCCAGAAAGTGCGTGTGGTATGTCATCTTACGGTGTTATAGGCCCTTATTTTTTTGACGATGACAACGGTCTTGCGATTACAGTGACGTCGGCTCGTTACGTAGCCGTGCTTGAAACCTTTGTTGTGGAACAACAAAAGAGATTTCCACCGATTCTTAACACAGCCTGGTTTCAACAAGACGGAGCAACGTCACATACTGCACAAATATCGATGACAGCTGTACGCCGATTGTTTGGAAAACGTGTCATTTCACGAAATGGTGACATTAGATGGCCTCCCAGATCGCCTGATCTCTCAGCTTGCGATTACTTTTTGTGGGGTCACCTTAAAAGCAAAGTGTTCCACAGTACCTGCTACAACGGAAGAACTGAAGGCAAAGATCCGAGAAGCAATTGCGGAAATTCCAGTTGAGATGTTACGTCAAACCATGAACAATTTAACGAAGAGACTTCGTGAGTGTTTACGTAGAAGAGGAGGTCACCTGGAAGATGTCATCTTTAAAAAATAAACTAAAATGTATGTATCCTAAAATGGCAACATTTGTACAATTACATGAAATAAAATTCATTTTCTAAAAAAAAATTATCATTAACGTTATTTAATTTTTTAAATTTCCCGTTTCTGTGAAACACCTGTATATTAGGAATTATTTAAAAATATATAATCATTTATTTCAAAAGGATTATTTTATCTTCATGTTTACGCTATCGCGGTGTGTATGTACACTATAATTCTACACCATACATGAGCATACTAGAGAATCTAAAGAAAAAGTCTAGTAATTAAATTTTATTTACTTATTTTACCAATATGATTTTAATTTTACAAACGATTAAAATTTTTAATTTCAGTTTAAAACTATCTATTAATATAAAAAAATATCGTTTTGATATTATAACGCAGTATTGAAATAACGATATTTTATTCTTTTATCGAGTCATGAAAAATTGAATGACGTAAAAAAAAAAATTAATTAACTTAAAATTAAATATATTTCATGTTAGTTTTATAATTGTCCAAATTTTAGTCCCAGGGTTCAGTTTAATCTCAGCATTTCATCTCGTCCACAGGATTAGAGAAAAGGGTTTGGATCGATGGTTAATCCTTTTGACTTACTGTCCACGAGAAATCAAAAAACCACCGTTTGTATTTACTAATAAATACCACTTTGACATATTAACGATTTATCAAAGTAATATACAGGGGGGTCCCACGAAGAATAGGAGAAACTTTCAGGACATGCTCTACTGATGTAGCCAAAACAAAAAATGTAGGGGTGTTCCCAACCCATGAAGGAATGTCTCTACCGTTACCTGACGGTGGAGACATTCATAATGACGGACGTTAAGTCGACCCAATTTTAAACACATGACGACCACTGTTATATTTTACATACTTTACATATGACAACCAAGTCTTAGTTTTATTAAGAACATAATATAAATTTTAAGTTCCTGATTATGGAATTCTATTCCGAAAGCGCTTGAACGCATAAAAAAATTGTTTGTGAGTTTTTTAATTATAATTAAACACAGATAAGCTCTGGTGAGGGTCGAAACGATAACTAGAAATTTAAAAAAAATCATCCAATACCAATTTCTAAGATAAATAGATTACGAGAAACCCTCGTAAAAAAAGAAGTTTAAATTTAAGCCAAACATAACCTACGCTTATCTAATTAACGTTAAATATACTAATTATATATGTTATTCTCCAACATTGGAGGCGATTAATAAAATTCACCGCATTTATAAAAAAAATTCAATCGAATTTTCCGCATTTTATAAATTGAAAGGGCCAATCAGGATATATAAAATATGTTAACTGCATGGATGAACGATTACGATACAAATAAATGGTCAGATGGTTTGGCCTTTATTCAGTTTTTTTATAAAATTATTTTTATTCAACTTTCACCGCCAGTGCGTGCTGAATGCGGTGATATTGATTACCGCCTCCAATTTTGGAAAATAACATGTATTATTTGTTTATTTAACGTTAATTACACGAGCGTTGATTTTGTTTGACTTAAATTTAAACTTCTTCTTTTACGAAGGTTTCTCGTAATCTATTTACCTAGAGATTGGTATTAGGTGATTTTTTTTTTTAATTTATGATTATCGTTTTGACCCCTACCAGAACTTATCTCTGGTGTTTGTCGACATATACCGGCGAAGGTCGGATTGTATAATAATATAAGGAAATATTTCGGGCTTTCACCAACGTATATTTATTTTGTGTCTACAATCATCGGAGAATATTGGCATTTTCTAATCTCGGTCTTTCACGATAACATACATTTTTTCGAATCACCCACTTTGGGTTACATTGGATCAATTGTTTTTTATTTGTTTCGGTTGCTTTCTGTTTTATCCAGAATTCTTAATTTGTTTCTGTGGTGCTTTTTTCCTTTTTCCTGAAATTTTCGCCCGTTTTTTGTAATCTGTGATTTTTATCTTTTAGTATTTCTCTGACGTAGGTTTTGTTTTCAATTATTTCATCTGTAATATTTCATTCATAAGACTTCTTGGATTCGTTTGAACTATTTGCTCTTAGTTTTTCTATTTTTGAAGAATTTAAATATTTGTTTCGTAAATCTATTATTATTCATTCTAAAAATGTGACTATAAACACTGATTCTCCTTTTTCTTAAGGTGTTTTTCAATTGTTAAAAAAATATTGGTTGTACTATTCAATTACCAAAAACAGTACATCATACACTGCTTTTCAAATCGTGAAGTGGTGCTCATACATCCAGTGAGATTTTTTAATCATCCAATATTTTCAGTATTGTGTGAATTAACAGGCCAGATAAATGAAACCGAACCTTGTCTACTTTTTCTATTAAATACAGCATCGGGTTTGTTTGTTCATCTCACATTGTTTTTGAGAAGCCAGTGGCAATAATTAAGACGTTGCAGTTTGTGTTATGTTAAAATGTTACAAGATACGATTTCAAATTTAAAGCATGAAGAATCTTACGGGGCAGGACTTGTATTTTATACAACTTTATTGTGTGTAATAACTTACTTATAGATTTTTTCGGACTGGTAGAAACTCTGCTTTGAATATCGGCTACTGGCTCGAAGATGGCCTATTTCGTTTTGGGCTTGAAACCGATCCCTTTGTAAGTCATTTTTTAACCAAATCGTGTATGCTGATTTTTCCTAGAAAACTGGTATTGGGAAATTTTCCGCGGATATTTCATGCGTTTCTTGAAAGGAACCGGAATGCACATTATCAACCCTTTCCTCGACAGGATAAGGCATTTAGAAAAACACGACTGCAAAGAACGAAACTGTATTAATGCACTGAAACATGAACACTTTATAACTGACAGCAGATGAAAGTAGTAACATATATAATCAATAGTGGCGCTAGTAGTAGCAGAGTTAAAAGTGATACTCAAATAACTGCGTTTGGGCCGGTTCAGTCCGGACCTTTTAAGCGGCTCGCTTGTACGTCGGTTTAAGAGTGAATTTTTGTCTATGAAATTATCTCAAGAACCCACTCTCTCTTTTTCTTTCCCTGCTCGGATTTTTCTTTTTGGTTTCAGTAGGAGGAGGAAATAGCTCTTCCAGCCACCGCAGGCTCGCTCTGACGGCAAGTGCGGGGCTCTCACCCACTAAAAAATCTCCCCCTCTATTCGCGCAGGGGCTGATCCGTATGGTATGCACACAGCTCCTGCGCGATCATCCGAGCGCTCTTATTGCCACCTTGGGATAGCCCAGGCAGCGTCCCGAGGGGCCATTGACGGACAACGGCTCTGTAGAGCAACGGCTATTCTGCCTCCGATTGACTACCTTCTTCCGGCTTGCCTTCTTCGTTCTTCTGCTGTCTTAGATCTATCTAATTATGGTAGTTACCGCAGCCGCTATTCTACTCCAGGAAACCCTGTCCCTTAACATTATTCTGATGATGTTATCTACATTTACTGTATCTTGCTCAATATATCGGCCCTAAAGCCCCTCCACCTTATACACGAGAATATTACATGATCAGCGGTGTCCCGCTCACCACAGTCATCGCAGGTCCCTGTTTTTCTCCTGTTCATTCTATGTAAATAGTTTCGAAAGCACCCATGTCCTGAGAGGAACTGGGTGAATTCATGACTGATGTTCCCATGCTTCCTCTCCGGCCAGCTCTTCATATCGCGGATGAGCCTTTGTGTCCATCTTCCTGCCTCCTCCTGTTTGTTATTCCAGGCTCTGAACATCGCATCAACAGCCGTTTTCCTGCCACATCTTATTGCGATGGAATGTCTCATTTTCGCCAGCAGATCTATTGGAGGCATTCCGGCTGTTACTGCCGCCGCTTCTGTACTTATGGTCTTGTATCCGGCGATAATCCTTACATTAAGTCTTCTCTGCTGACTCAGTAATCTTGCTGTTGCGGGCTCTGTCCAGGCAGGCACTCAGATATTCACCCCATTAAGCACCATGGAGGCGTATACTCCAGCCAGTATCTTCCTCTTCGCAGTTCGGGGACCGCCCTGGTTGCTCATCAACCTCGTCAATGCCTGGACAACCCTCTCGCCCTTGAATTTACTTCACGTATAGATACGTATTCAATTTTTATGATACTTGCTGAAGATTATTATGCTTTCAGATTAAAATTAGAGATAACTTTGATAGACGTGTTTGATCAAGATGCTTTCCCTTTTTTTTGAAGAATGCTCCTTGTGAAGTCCGTATAACTATAAAATATAGCCGTATATATTAGTATAATAATAATATTATTAACGGTAGCTTAATTTATTTTTCTTTTATTCAACGATTGCTGTTCGTAATTGATGATATACAGTAGTCTGTTTATGAATGAAAATGCAGTTGTTTGTATAAACAACAGTAGTAGTAAACAATTAACGTGTTCAATTTTAAATCGGTCTTTTGTTGCTGACTTCTTTATAATTTATATTGAACAGTTAATAGTACTCCAATCGTCTACGCCAATAATAATAAATACCATATTTTAAAAGTTAATTTCGTATATCTATAAATAAAACAGAATGTACGGTCTGAAAATATATTTAGTGAATACTTTTGTGTATGTCGGTTCCAAATAGATGCTTCTTTTTTCAACCCCTACCTGCCTATTCAAGGCTAGTGTTCCCTTCACCTCTCTCCAACCCAAAAAGCAAATGCAACAACAACCTTCACTAGAGTTCTATTACTATTATCACTTTGGCTGTCACATTTTCTCGTTCCCTAGTGCTATGTATTGATTTATTCCCTGTTTACACTGGACTGGTGTCCAATTCTGTAACGAATACGTAATATGTCAGTCTCAATAATGCTTATTATATATTTATTTAATTTTTTTTTTTGCTATTGATAAATCTTTTGTTATACTAGATTATAATAATCATAGTTATTTTATTTTTGTGATAGACGAAGCTTAATCGCGGGTTTATATCTATAAACGAACACGACCACGTATATAAATATAAGAGAATCAAACCCATATAATTTATCTTGTCATATGATGAATTTATTTGAATTAATTAATCTAATAATTTTATGTTGGAAAATACATATAGTCTAATATTTTTATTTTTAAATAATTCCCTTAAGCGTGGCTATAAGGGAAAAATATAGCGATCGACAAAATTTTCGGGTTTTCGCAAATGTCGACGTTTCAAGATCTCCTTCGTTCATAAAACGCAAAAAAGTTACAGAAATTTTCGGAAGATTATATACGTACGTGTGTTGACCTGTATTTTTATTCGGACTGGTTCAACATAAATTCTTCAAAAGTTAATAAAAACTGTCAATATATGAGGCATTGATTGCATTAAATTTTAGACAAAATTAAAAAAAGAGTAATAAGTACTTTTTGCCATTTTGAATTTTTTTTTTTGCATTGTGTTCATAGAAAATTGAGATTTAGTATGTGAAAGTAAGCTTAATTAAAATTCCTAATTATAAATTCCAGTTGAACCACTTTGTATGACGGTTTTATCTTCAAACTTATACTCGTATTTAGATTACAATCGCTAAACAAATTTTAAAAAATTTCAATAAAAAAATTTGGGCCAAATTTGACCCTCTTAGCAGAGGGTCAATTGGGAATTAGGAATGGGGATATTCAAATTATTTCTAAACGCGTTTTGCCTCATTTTTTGGAAATATGTTGACCGAAAAAACTTTAATTTGGCACAAATATTTTGCTACATGTACGAACTTTGATCTGATTTTTTCCTCCCATCAGATAAGAAGGCATTCAAGGCCCCCGATTTCTCAGTATCTATTTTTTTAACTCTTCTTAAATAAGACTTTAATTTTAAAGATTGAAAATCCAACTGTATGTAGGCGACATGGAAGCTTTTTTAAAAGATTATTATATAGGACTCGATTAAGAATTTAAAGGTTTCTTATAATTTTTATACTTAAATTGATTTTCAAGTTGTGGCTATTACTAAAAGTGTTACTAGACTTTGTTATCGAGCAAGAAGATCAAATGAGGCCCCAATGTTTTAATTAAATGTTAATTATTTATTTTTTTAGCATTTGTATTCTAAATACATTATAAGTTTTAAGATAAAAACATCATTCAATCAATCAAAGGATGAACTGGTACTCACAATTTTTACTTCCTTGTACGAAATAAAGGAAGTATTGTGATCGCGAAAAATTTCAGTTTTCAGATTTCCACGGAAATATCCATTTTGACCATCCCTGAATCCATTTTGACTAGTTTCGGCGTGACGTCTGTCTGTACATACGTACGTATCTCACATAACTTAAAAACGATTAGCCATAGGATGTTGAAATTTTGGATTTAGGACTGTTGTAACATATAGTTGTGCATCTTCCCTTTTGATTGCAATCGGCTGAACCAAAAGTGTCCAAAAAGAGCTCAAAATCCAAAAAAATCTGGATTTTTTACTTTTTCTTAACTGCAGTAATAAGCCCTCATTGATAGAATTTCAATAGTACCTATTTTCATTGGTTCCAGAGTTATAGCCAAATTAAATTTTAATTAATGAAACATTTGGATCTTGTAAAGGGAAGGCACATCGGTTCGAATCAGTCTTCATCTCATTTTTTTAAATTTAAATATATTAATTTATTAATAATTATTAACGTTTGATTATAAAATGTTTACAATAAATAATAATCCAATAAAAAAAAATTTATGTACTTTTCATTAAAAAAAAAAATGTATATATAATTTAAAATGCGTACAAGTAAGTCATGTGGTGTTCACATCAGATTTGGTGAAACATCTGATTATTCGTTTTTGTTTTAATTTTGTTACTGGTTACATCATTCTTTTTTCCTGTTTAGCCTCCGGGAATTACCGATCAAGTATTAGTTGAGAGGATGAATGAGGATGATATATATGAGTGTAAATGAAGTGTAGTCTTGTACAGTCTCATTTCGGCCATTTCTGAGATTTGTGGTTAATTGAAACCAACCACCAATGAACACCGGTATCCACGATCTAGTTTCCAAATCTGTCTAAAAGTAACTGCCTTTACTATGACTTGAACGCTGGAACTCTCTACTTCCAAATCAGCTGACTTTGGAAGACGCGTTTACCACTAGACCAACCCGGTGGGTTTGATGGTTACATCATAATTAGCCTAATTATGGTAAGCCTTACCATACATCCGGGATTGGCCCAGACAATCCTGCATTTTTGTTCTGTCCGGGGTTTGAGAATTATATAACTGGCGAGGATTTTTTTATACGTTCATTTTCGTTAAATTGATTTGAATACTAGATCGTGGATACCGGTGTTCTTTGGTGGTTGGGTTTCAATTAACCACACATCTTAGGAATGGTCGAACTGAGAATGTACATGACTACACTTCATTTACACTCATACATATCATCCTCTGATGTATTATCTGAAAGGTAATTACCGGAAGCTAAAGAGGAAAAAGAAAATACCTATATGTTCGACATCGCGTTTTTAAACGTTCTCTTACAGCCGTGCATCTCTCAGCTGACCTTGGAGCAAGCGCTGACGTTGATTTAGACGGAGGCGTGCTACCGGTCTCGGGTCAACTTCTGACTTAGTCATTCGGCAACACAACAGTGGCAATGTGTTTATGTTGTTTTCGTGTGTGAAGTAACTCGCCTACACGTTTTTGATCATTTTATCGCTATTCGTTTTTTGTCTCATCGTTTAGCAATCGGAAAAAGAAAATGTGTGTTTAATGTTAACCTGCAACAGGAATACAAATTTTTGAAATTGTGTAATTACAATAACAATGAACGTGTTTATTGTATACTGTATACTGCAGAATTTTTTCTTTCATATACTACTCGTTTCGCCACAACCTTTTACTTAGTCATTTGGCAAAACAACAGGGGCAATGTTTTTATGTTGTTTTCATGTGTGAAGTAACACGTCCACACATTTTTGATCATTTTATCTCTATTTGTTTTTTGTCTCATCGTTTAGCAACTGGCAAAGGAAAATGTGTGTTTAATGTTAACCTGCAACAGGAATACATATCTTTGAAATTGTGTAATGACAGTAACAATGAATGTGTTTATTGCCACACTATGTATTGCAGAATTTTCTGTTGCATATAAAGGAAAGGGTGATGTTGAAGACCACGTGTAAAAGCTAAACATAGGAATACTGTTAATGCTACTGCTTCAGCAAACATAAGAGATTTTTTTAAAACTAAAGATGGAAATAACAGTAACTGAAATCTGGAGTGTGCTGCTAAAGAAGCTACATTTTCATACCACACTGCTAGACACAAACTCAGTTTCAAAACATTAGGCTGCATATCTAAACTGGTTAAAAAGTTATATGACCAAAAGTTTTCATCTGCTAGAACCAAAACCGAGGCAACTATTGTTAACGTTATTTCGCCATTTATGTTTGATAATGTGTTGATTGTGTAACAGTAGTAATGGATAGCTCAAATGAAGTGAAGTAAAACTTGTTCCGATTGTTGTAAGATATTTCAGTCTGGAGGAGAAAATTCAAGTTAAACTTTTATATTCGATGAGTCAGGTGAAACTGTTCAAACTTTGACTCAGTATCTTTTTCAGTGTATGAAAAAATACAGACTTGAAGAAAAGTTGATTTGTTATGCTGCTGATAACATTAACAGTAACTTTGGTGGTCTGAAGAGAAAGGGGAATGAAAATGTGTCCAGAAAAGTTCAAAGTGATTTAGATAGACCTATTTTAGGAATTGGTTGTTCAGCCCACATTGTACAGAATTCAGTACAAACAGCATTTGATTCTCCTCCTGGACATAGAAGTTATTGTTACAGAGATTTATAAATATTTTCACATATATACAGTAAGAGTAATGAAATTTAAGAGTTCTGTGAATTTGTGGAAACAGATTACAAAAAAGTATTATCTCACAGCAGCACAAGATTCCTTAG
Source organism: Lycorma delicatula (assembly GCF_047948215.1). Lineage (NCBI taxonomy): Eukaryota > Metazoa > Arthropoda > Insecta > Hemiptera > Fulgoridae > Lycorma > Lycorma delicatula. Next base: position 35,283,064 of record NC_134463.1, read on the forward strand.
TTTGTTACTTGCAATAGAAAGAATTCTTTCCATTTTTTATGGCCTAAAATCATACTTCGTATCTTGTGACAAATGCCCAAAATTATTACTTAATTTTTTTGAAAATCTAGAAAGTGAACTGTTTTTGAAATTTTTATATGGTACTCTACAATTATTTAATAATCTATTACTGAAACTGGAAGCTAATTCTATCACAGCAACAAAAGCATTTCAAACATATTCTGAATTAATTTGTCAACTTCAGGAAAGAAAACCCAAAAATTTATGCCATCTTCTGTAAAGAATTGCTATGCACTGTAAAAGAAAATAATGATTTTCAGAAACAAAAATTTTATTAAGCTTAGACAATTTTTATAATTCTAGTATCCAATACTTAGAGTTGTGGAGAACCAGTTTTGATGAAATTAGTAAGTTTCAGTGGATAAATTTACGAGCTGAAATGGCCTAGTCTGATTTAGAAGAGTGTGCACAAGTTTGTTGTGCACAAACGAAATTATAAAAGATTCCATAAATATTGATGACCTATTTGATGAATGTTCATTGTTGAATCAGGTAATTCAAAACCAAAAATAATATTGCAGAGAAGTAGAAAGCAATTTTTTTAAGGCGTTTCAAAAGACTGATAATATTTCATGTTACAATATTTCTAAAACGGTTGAGTTTGCGACGTCTTTGCCTGCGACATCTGCCCCAGTTGAGTTTTTTCAATTACGGGAAACATTTGGTCTGCAGAAAGGGATAGACTTTCAGTATCTACTCTTAAACATCTGCTAAATGTCAAAATTAATTCTGAACTTTCTTGTGAATTTTATGATGTAATTAAAACAAACCATTTCTGAAAAAAGTCATGTCTAGTGAAAAATAAAGCTGAATAAAGTTTAATGTTTCAGTATACTGTTAAGACTATTAAGTAATTTCAAAAAATATATCCTGGGGTGGACCCAAAAAAAATATGGTAAGCCTAATCATAATAATTTAAAAAAAAAAATAGTATTAGATATAAGAAATATTTATTTAAAGAGTAATAAAGGGTCTTTTTCTCTATCCTAATATTTCAGGTAAGATTGTTTAATTAATAATTGTACAAATATTTGATATTAATAAAAACTAATATTTTAGCAATTGTGTAACTTTCCACTTTATTAAAGAATTGGAGGATCGTATCTCCCTTTCAAATGAAATAAGTTAAATAAAGTTCAGTAAAAAATGTGTGTATGCACAATATCTTCATAGGCGTATATCTTCAATATCTCATAGGCGTACAAGGAAGTCATCTGTTGTCCACATCAGATTTTTGTAAGAATTTTGACATTTTTCTCAATTACTTTTTCAATACTACATTTTTAATCTTTAAAGTAAAAATATAATCTGATCAAAGGGGTCAAATCGATCCGAAACTATAATGAATATTACATTCTTTTTTCGTAGTTCTCTAAATTAATGTATTAAAATTAAATGATTAATATTTAAAAATCCTGTGACTTATTTGAGATAAATCTGTCAAGGGCAAAGCCGGAAAAATTAACGAAACATATTAAGTTTTTAATATTAATTATTATAATTTTTTATATTATACGCGGTAATTACAGCTTATTGTTATGATTCTCTGATTACGTTCATATTTTGTTAGCAAAAATTTTGTTTAACAAAATTTAACTATATGTTAACTTGCGTTTTCCGTTGCAGTCAGTTGAATCGGATTTTTTTTATTTAATGATTTTTAGTCAAGTAATCAGCCTGTAAGTGGCGTCGCACATACAATAACAGTGGCAGTGGCTGTGTTAGTTGAGCCGCCTCGGCGCCTTACACAGTCGCACCCCTTAAAAAATCGAATTACAAAAAAAAAAAGAAAATGGTTTTTAGATATTTTTATGAAGAGTAAAAAGCAAGCCCAAATCGAGTGAATATCTTGTTTAGTATAGTTGAAAATGGGGAAATACGTAATCATTGTTCAAAATGTTTTTACTTTTCTTCGTCCCTTTCAAGGTTGAATTTCATAAAATCTAGAAATCGGTTTTTAGATATTTACATTAAAATTACACACACCTAAAATCAAGTTGATATCTTCATTTGTTACCGAGAAATTAAAAAAATAATAAATTTCATTGTTACTTCATTTTAACCTTTTAAGTTCAGAATTTAAAAAAATCCTTTCGTAGTGTGCACTTACACCGTAACTAGTACATGTATACAAATTTTCATGAATTTATCTATGGTATATTTTGCTGGGCGTTGATTATGGATCACTCACGATATGTTGTTTTATATACATATACCCGAGTATACTAGCAGACCCGTCGCGGTTTCGCCCTCGCTACATGGTTACTTGGATTTCCCGTCGCAGTCGCGGCATTTAGCCGGTCAGGGCTCGTTTCACTCGCTCTTTCCGTCTAGCCATCACCTGGAACCCTCTGTCTTCGTTAAATTCATGCTTGTGAGAATAATAATAATCATAAATAAAAATTAAAGTCTGTTCAATTTATAAAAAATAACAGTGTATTGTAATGTGGTCAGTACAAGACCCGAAACTTTGTGTGATCTGAAGAATGCGGGTTTTAAAATGTTCGGTCTCCATTATAAAAATATTACTTATAAATGTATTTTGCCAGGTTGTTAGCGTTACCCGACAAACACTTGTAGGAGATGATCGTACTTCATTTCTCATGTTTTATTTAATTTTGTAATATTTTATATTCTTTAATAAAGTAATTGGTGGCAGGTGCAGCCAATCATATCATACATACAAACCTACCTCATCAATTTCAATGAAATTTAGATATGCTGTAATAGTGTATCTTAAACCGGCTTCTGAGGCGAGAGTGGTAGCGTCTCAGTCTTTCATCCGGAGGTTCCGGGTTCGAATTCTGATTAGGCATGGCATTTTCACACACTGCAAAATTTTAATTTCATCTTATCCTCTGAAGCAATACCTAACGGTGGTCTCGGAGCTAAAAATAGTAGTGCATCTGAGGTTGTGCATGTGAGAATTAGATGGTTGAGTCTTTGAGTTTCTCCTAATTTAAGGCCAATATCAGACAACATAACCACAATTTGAGATTATATTGACTGTGCAGTGGTGTATTTTATGCAGCAAGTCACATTAGTGACTTGAAACTTGATGCTTGTGTGTAGGGTCTACTCGTCAATCGAACGTATGTAGTGCGTTTTACTGTGAAAACCAGTGCGTTTCTGACTGCGAAATAAGATCGTCGAAAACGAAAGTCAATCTTCTTGTGCAGAACTTCCGAGGTTTTTTTTAAAATTAAATTCTAGTTATGGAATGATAACAGAACACTGATTATTAAATGAGAATAAAGTAAGACCATCCGTGATTTTTTACTGTTACTACGAAGCGAATTTTAATCTTCATATTTATCGACAGAAATAAAGCGGTCAAGTAAAGAAAGAAATGACTTCTTTAGGATTTAATCGTTTCAGTTTTGCAAACTTTGTACGTATATTAGTCTTTTTCTGGGGTCCATCCTTTTCCTGTGTTCTTAATTACTTTCTTCCCTGATTTTCAAAATTGATTCAACGAATATCTGATCCAAAACGATAGATCACTACCGAAAAAAAATGGATCTAGGGTTTCAGAAAACTCATTGTTAATGTAATCATAAACTAGTAAGTAGTTTATCATATTCCATAAACCGTTACTACCGCTACTATAAATCGTTACTTTCTAAATAATAAAAGAACAGTGTTGCTTTTGTAGTGTAAAATATATAAATATGCTCATAAATATATACTGAAATATTTGATTTCTTTATTTTATATAATATTTTAATAATGACTTTTGCTTTAATTTCTGTTTTAAGCATTCAATGGAAAAATGAAAGAGCAAAACCAGATCAAGCTTACGTTCCTACCACTGTAGAACATCTTGCCAATGTTGTTACACACGGGGTAATTATAATTAGATTTATTTAATAAACTATTTTGTAAATTACTGATTTATTTTTAGCCTGTTGTGATTAGTTTTTAGGTCTGTTTGTACGCCACTAGAATTATTACTTTGATTAAGTTTTGATAACCAGGATTTTTAAGTTCATCATCAACCGCGAATCGCTTACAACTCAAAAATCTTTTTTCAATTTCTCAAACAAATGGTAATTAGAAAAAGCTAAGTACGGACTATATAGTGGTTGATCCTAAATTCCCATCCAGATGTTCTCAGTCTTGTCGGACCCACAACATGTGGACGTGCATTATCGTGCAGCAGGACGACGCCGTCGGTCAGACGCCCACGTCGCCGATTTTGAATGGCGCGCCGTAACTTAGTAGAGTTTTGCAGTAGCCTTCTGCATTTTTAGTCGTTTCATGTGGCATGAAATCAATCAGCAGTATGCGAAACCGATCCCAAAATACTATGGCCATCAATTTGCGTTCAAACGGCTGTCGCTTGATCTTTGTCGGTCTGGTTGGTGATTGAGGATGACGCCATTCATTTGACTGCCGTTTTCTCTCTGGCATGTAATACGAAATCCATGTTTTATCGCCGGTAACAATTGAATTAAGGAACTCATCCCCTTTTTTTGTATAGCGCGTCAGAAATTCCAAAGTAGATTCCATTTGGATTTTTTTTGTGACGTTCCGTTATGACGTGCACAAACCTTTCTGAAGCCTACATGGTCATGGACAATACGACCAATAACAGCTTTTGAAATATCAATTAAAAGAAGGGCCAGGTCGGAAAACGTTGAACGACGATCTTTTACGACTTCATCATCGACGCGTTTGAACACGTCCTCGGTGATTATCGAGGGCCTCCCCGAACGTTCTTCATCATGCACATTAATTCTATTATTTTTCAACCTTTCACACAATTGTCGGACGTTTCTTTCGTTCATTACATTATCACCGTACATAGAAACCAACTCTCTATGAATTTCAGCCGGCTTAACGTTTTGAAGGTTTAAAAGACGTATGACTCCACGTCTTACACAGTCGGCGGCAACATCGATTTTCCTATTCATTTTATAACGTAATAACTCATACGTAATTAAAGGTACTACAACTTACTGACAACAATGCAGAATGTATATTACTAGCTTGGCCATGAACGACACAGGTTCGCCAACCTTAAGGAGAGAAATTTCCCAGCGGTCTTTACTTTAGAGATATCCCTCGTAATTTATTAAGCACTTATTTAAAGCGAAAAGCGTCATTTATAATTGCAGAAATCCATGGGAAAACATGTTATATTCATCCTTTTTTTGATATGTGTAATTTCCGAACTCTTCAACTTGCGAAGAAACTATTTCTAAGACATGGTTTTATATTAAAATATAATGAATTTCGCATGTTTCAGGGATAGTAGACGTTAAAAAAATTCATATCCGTATAATATCGAGTAATTTTTTAACATGAGTAAACAATTTTACAAAAAGATGCTTACCTATAAAATTAATAAATTCCGAGAGTGTTAAACTGCAGCCCAGCAGAAACAGCAGCAGTCGTTTGGAATAATAAATGCTTTGCTTTTAAAAACGTATTGCTTAATTCGTGCTTTGTAATTCCGAGAAGTACTACGGAATATTTGTTAAATATTTATTTAGTGTTAACGTAGTTATTTTTACTATAATTATGTTATACTGAATTATTAAAAAAAAAACTTGAAAATTTAAACGCTTATATCAATTTATTAACAATACCTGTACAATCAATCGAGGTATAAATTTAAGCCTAGCATATTTAGTTCACATATTTTAAACAAAAAAGACTCACAGTAAGTGCGTCAGAAGGGCAGATTTCCGGTTTTAACCTTGAAAACTTACCCAAAAATCCAGTTTTTTACTTCTAACTCCTGTACCACGAACCGATTCGCTATAACAGGGTTATATTTTTATTAGGTTTACATCATTCTACCAGGTTTCATCAAAATCGGTTGAAAATTGCGCCCAGTAGAACGAAAAAATCTCAAAATGTATTCAAAAATCCCGTTTTTTGGCTCTAACTTCGGTTCCTGTAAAGTAACCAAAGTAAACCACATGTTTTAAACATTTGGTTCTATGATAGCATCATTATTGATACACAGACCACGCATTACGAGATCGATGTTGTGCCAATAATCGAATCTGAAATTGCGGCTGTCATTCGATTTTTGAATTCGATAAGATTGGAAAATAAGGACGGAACAGATAATATATCTATAATGATGAACCCTCATATAAAAATAATCGATTGGCGTAAAATCCGGGTATCAAAGTGTTCGGACAATTAGTTCATCTTGATAAAACTATCAACCTGGTAAATGTATATTATGGAAATCGAGAACTTTTATGGGAAAATATGGAGTAGCACTGTCTACTTGGAAGTAAAAGAATAATTTTGTGTCATCTATTTCAATCTGTGAAATAATAAAATGTTCTAATGTATACAGAAAAACGAAAACAGTTTCCGTTTATGGTATTTCCAGCAACAAAGAAGGTTATAATTTCTTCCTTACCTTCTGGCGCTACAGCCCGAGATGATCCTCGGCAACCTCAATAATTTATTCTCCTCACCTCTCTCTATCTTTGGCTCTCTCTTCCCATTCTGTCTCCTACATTGCCCTCAAATCCATCAATCACATCATTTCCATCCATTCAGTCTCTGTCTATCCATTTTAATTACAGTCTATATTTTTGCTTTCAATATACTTTGGGCACTGCCCCATCACTCATCCTTGTTACATGTCCCAGCCATTGTAGTTTCTGAGCCTTCAAATACCGTACAGTATCCTACTCCTCAGTTATTCTATGTATAAGGGTTTTAAAAATATTTTGCGCTTACAGAGATATAAAAGTCCTTTTTTGATTACCCTTTAGTTTAGCGTAAGGCTGTTATAGTAAATTTATCTGGCTATTACCACTATGAATTTTTTAAAATGGTGAGCAAAAATTAATTATAACTTTTTTCATGTGTTTATTTTTTTTAATAACTGCAACAATAACAACGTACCGTAATGTCTAGAAATTAGTGGTCAGAATATTTAGAAAGTAGAATATTTTAAATATTTAGGGGAGAATGGATCAGTTGGAACGTACTGCAAAAGCGCGCAATCAAATCCAGAATATAAAAGATGGAACTCGCGTTCCAGTCGACTAAAGACATATAATAAAAAATCACTCTCTTGGAACGCTAAAGATAAACATTATAACGCTGTAGTAAAACCCAGCGGAAACGTAAGCGATGATTAACAGAGAAAAAGTACACAATTAGAAAAGAATATTCCATTAAAAAAAGACTTTCAGAGACAACGAGAAAAATAATAATTAGCTTTTACAGTCATCTCTCCAGAATGAACAAGTTTCTTAAAATAAATATTTGAATTTTCTCAATTCTAGAAAGAGCAAATGGTTTAAATTAGTTCAAGAAGATCTGGTAGAACTAAGCGTAACAAAAGATTGAAAAATGAAAACCAAGTATTTCAGAAGAAACTGAAATGAAAAGCAGACACCAAAATAAGAACAAAAGGAAGCCATATCCAGTACAATAAAAGCTTACTGGCAAAAAAGAAACGAAGCCAGAATGTTGGAGCAACGATAGCGGCTGTAAGTGATAAGTGTTATTTTGTGTACATTGCTGGTGTGCGTGTGTGTGTTTGTGTGAGGAGTGTGGGTGTGATTTTTGTTTGTGATTGTTGCGGGTGTTTCCTTTGCTTTTGTTCTATGTTTTTTTTTTCTTTTCTGATAGAGGTGTATCTGTGTGATGTTTTTGGTTGTTGCTTGTTTCCTCGGGTGTGTTATTGATTGTATGGGTTTTCACGTATGTTAGCGGTGTCCGATTGTGTGTGTGTGTGTGTGCGCGCGTTATAATCCCCCTCCTGAAGTAATGCCACATCAACGGTTTCCAGAAGGGGTGGTTAGCCAGGGGTGGAAGTTTAGCCGGTAGTGCGCAAGCACACATACGCACTTAATACCATCTTGCGGAACCTGTTAACGAGTCTTTAAAGAGTATGGGGTTCCTCCACCCCTTTAAAAAAAAAAGTGGATATTTGGGCGGGAAAATGAATATTTTTATCGACTTTTCGTAGAAAAGTACGGTAATAAATTTTCGGTCACATGGTGAGAGTGGTGGTTGAAAATGAGTTTTCTTTATGTTTTAAGATATGAGATGTACGAAAATACCACTAATTTAAATTGCCGTTTCCTTATATATATATATATATATATATATATATAATATATATATATATATATATATATATATATATATATATATATATAAAACTGTAGTAACTGCGTAATATATATATATATAACTGCGTAACTGTAGTTGTGTATGTGCATGTGAAAGTTTGTTGAAGATTGGTCGAGTCGTTCCTGATTTAGGCTCAATTTAAGGATCAAATTTTATGGCTAGAAAATCTCTGAAACTACCACATAAAGTTCATTGAAATGTAATTATGCTGTAATAGTGTATCTGAAATTGTGCATGTGAACATTTTATGAAAATTTGTTGAATCGTTCTTGAGTTATGCTCAATTTAATTTCGAAAATGTGTAAGCAGACCAAGTTAGAAGCGTGGTACGTTATGATGCTGCAGGTAGAAAGGTTGACTTTTTTATTTGCGGTATCTGTTGTTAGAAATATTAAATAAAACTTTGAAAAAATTATTGTAATATTAAACTATGAAAACTAAATTAAATTAACCAGAATTTGGTCGCACAACTGCGCAAGAGTTTTTTGTTAATTAAGTTCTTTCAATTCCATTTAATCGTGGAAAATAAACAAAACATTACTTGTTCTTAAATTCATATATATTGTAACAAGACCGGTAAGCAGACATGAGTAACGGATTCCTACTAAGAAGAAAATAGTAGAAAATATAATAATGGGAGGAATCCAGAAACTGGCTAAAAGAAACCCATTTAGTAAAGGTAACAGACCCGTTTAACAATCGTCTTTTGTAATATTTCCCACTGACCCAATAAACAGCTGTTGCTCCGTGAGAAGAGTTACCGGACCAAGGTTTGGAATTTCATGGGAAAAGGTGAGAGCGGTCGATCATTCTCACGCTTCGTGTTGGGTCCGATCGGGCAGGTAAAGAGGATAGCAGTATAGATAATCTGGGGAAGACCAATTAAAAATCAGTTCCGAGATGAAGTCTACGATGTGAACTCTGCGAATCGGTCTAAGCGAGACATTATGACGTCAGTCTGCGAGATATCAGTCGTCAGTAGTGTTCTGTAAGGAGGTCAGTGAAGGAGCAAATTTCTAGTTTAGGTTCGACGCAATTACGGTGACGTTACAAGTAATTCCAGTACATGAAAACAATAAATGGATCGGTGAGTTACGGTTAGGCTATAAGCGAAAGAGATAATGTATTAAATTTCATTCATAACTGTTAGAGTAATTTATTTCTAAACAGCAAAGGTATTTGCAGTGAAAGAACCTTATACTTGCCTTATCTATTGTACCATTGTTGTTAATACAAGACCAGTGGTTAAAAGTGTTAAGACTAGCGGTCATGCTAACGTCTTTTGTCAATGGGACTGAATTCTGGTTTTCATTATTTATTACTATTGTTATTATTATTACTGAAATTTATTATTATTATTGCTGTTTTTGTGGTTGTGATAAATACGATCATTATTTGTTTATTTATTGTTGTCATTACTCTAATTATTATTGTGAGTTGTTTATAATTGTCGCTTATTATTATTATTATTGATTTTATCTTGGTTTACTTATGTTCCTAAAATAATGCATTGTAATTATATAAACATTTGCAACTGTCAATCTCTCAATATCCTGAATGGTCTGCGAACAAGCAGCAATATATATATATATATATGTAGGTTGGTGCTGTTATTATTACCATATCTTGTCTATAACATGATCCTTTAATAAAAATCTATATGGCCGGCCAACAATATTTAATAAAATGGCTGTTCATCTGTTTTAAAACAATTAACTACTTGTATTTTCTTTTGTAATAGTATTTTGAATGAAAAACAATGAAAAGGGGGAATCAAAATACATTATTTATTTGAAATAATAATTAAAATTTTAACAAAGAAAAGATTTGTCATTTTGTTAAGCAGATAATAGAGCATATATTTTTACATTTTATTTTACCCGTTTCATGCTAATCGAAAAAGGATCGTTTATTTAGATTTTTATTGCATAGTTCAATAACAATGACAATTCTCTCATTAATAGAAAACTGCCTAAGAAACATAAGACAATTCACAATTTCTACTGTTATTGTAAAACTTCAAAGTGTTCGACAAAAATATAAATCGACTAATATACTAGCTTCGCCCGCGTTATATGGTTAATTGCGTTTCCCGTCGCGATCAGGGAATGTTTAGCCGATCAGAGGGCTCTGCCCCCCTGAACCCTTATGTGTTTATTAAATTTATACTTTTGAGAATAATAATGATAAACAAAAATTAAAGCCTGTTCAATTTATAAAAAATATCAGTGTATCATAATTTCTTCAGAGCAACAGTTTGCTCAGTACAGGACCCGAAACTTTGAAGTGATCTAAAGAATGCGGGTTTCAGAATAGTCGGATTCCATCTTAAAAATAGTAATTATAGTTGGTTACCCGTACGAAGGACGGGTAGAAATATATTTTGCCCGGTTCTTAGCGCTAACCGATAACCACTACAAGATGGCGAACGTGCTTCGTTTCTTATTTTTCTTTTAAATTTTTAAATTATTTTTATTCCATGTTTTTACTTTGAAGTTATGCCGCATAATTTGAAATTGTTATACTAGGTGGCGCTGAAGTTGTAAAAAACGTGTTTTTCGGTTTTTTCACCGGATAAAATTGTTTTTCGTCTGTATTACATTTGGAAAAGTTGTTAATCTCAAAAAAACAGACAAGTTTTATTCAAACAATTTTCTTGTACGACTTAGCATTCCATAGTTATAACGGTTCAATGGCAACGCAGCGGTCCTATTGTTACTGTAGCCGGGGAGATCGGCATTTTTCAGCGACTAGACCGGTTTCGAAAACGTGCCCAATTCACAGGCCAATAATCTTAATAGTAACATTTTCACAAGCTACATCTCCAAAACGGTAAGTCGTACAAGAAAATTGTTTAAATAAAAGTTGTCTATTTTTTTGAGATTAACAATTTTTCCAAATGCAATACAGACGAAAAACAATTTTCCGGTGAAAAAACCGAAGAAACACGTTTTTACAACTTCAGCGCCACCTAGTATTTCAATTTCAAATTATACGGCATAACTTCAAACACATTAATTGTAGAGGAGAATGTCCTCTACATTTTTTGTTTGTAAAACTTTTCTCTGAAACGCATAGATTCAGAGAAAAACGCATTTCAAAAACTTGAGTTTTTCAAAAATCTATGGGGGGGATGTTAAAAATCTGAAGTTAAGCTTCCACCCCTAACATATGGAAAAAACATCAATCGGTAGGTAAGGATTTTCAAATAAAAATACAAATTGACTGTACTGTAACTCAAAAACGATTAGCCAGAATGTTGAAATTTTGTATTTAAGACTGTTGTAATTTCTAGTTGTGCACTTTCCCTTTCTATTTCAATCAACTAGGCCAAAAATGTGTATACAGTCAGACTTCTAAATAATAAAGCGGGGTTTCAATTTTGAATCATTTGGCTTTTGGATTTTTTCTTAAGTGCAGTAATAAGCCCTCGTTGACAGCTTCTCAACGATATATCATAAGTGATACTTATTTTCTTTGGTTCCAGAGTTATAGCCAAATAAAAGTTTATTTAATGAAATATTTTGATCTTACAAGAGGAAGGCACATCGGTTCGAATCCGACTTCATATACATATAAAATTAAAAAAAAAATTTTTTTAATTTAAATCTATTGATTTATTAATAGTTATTAAACCCCTGATTGTAAAAGCATTCTTAAGAGTAAATAATAATTCAATAATAACAATAAAAAAAAATCAAAAGTTAACATTTTGTGTACTTTTCATTTTAAATAAAAAAATGTTTCAATTAGAGGTTAGTAAATTATTAATAAATCAATATATTTAAATTTAAAAAAATATATATATATAAAATGTATATGAAGTCGGATTCAACCGATGTGTATGGTTACGGGTTCGACACGTTCTCACTTACACCACATATCTATTTGACCGACGTGAAACAAAATTAATATATAAACTAATATAAAGTGCTAAGGAATTTCCTAGGGCCATTTTTCTTGAGTGTAATTGAATATTGCGTGTTAGTATTTTGTGATGAAGACACGTAAACAGTTTACTATTCACACACGCAATATGGTTCAAATCGGTGTTCCGAAGCCCGTGCTTTCCCTTGTTAACTACAGTAATTTGGATTTTAGGTGCTTTATACTGATTTAAATTTTTATAGAAAAAGGTCACTGTATTTATTTTCTTTCGGAATTAGAAATAATTTGTTTACGAAAAACAATTTTTACTTCCTTGTACGAAGTAAAGTAAGTATTGTGTCGCGAAAAATTTCGGTCTTCATATTTCAATGGAAATATCCATTTTGAATAGTTTCGGCGTAACGCTTGTACATACGTACGTATGTATCTCGCATAAGTCAAAAACGATTAGCCGCAGGATGTTGAAATTTTGGATTTACCCCAGTTGTAACATCTAGTTGTGCACCTCCCTTTTTGATTCCAATCGAAATTAAAATTAAAATTTTTATTTAATGAAATATTTTGATCTTAAAGGGAAAACGCATCGGTTCCAATCAGACTTCGTTTCCTTTTGTTTGTTTACTTTTTTTTAAATTTAAATATATTGATTTAAGAATTATTAATCCTTGATAATAATAAAAAAAATTGCAATAAACAATAATTCAATAATAATTTAAAAAAATAAAAAAATGATTAGTGAAATAAAATTTTATATAGTTCTAAAAATGTGTAAATGTAATTCAATATGCATTAAATATGTGTATATGTAATAGATTTGGTGAAACATCTGATTATTTAATATTAATTGAAAATTATAATTTAGAATCGTATTATTTTTGGATTTTCTAGTTTAATTTTATATAATTACTCTGGAATTTCTGTTTAATTCTATCTACATTAAAGTTAACTACAGACTGACTGAAAAATAGACCTTCACAAGACATAAACACTGAAGGGCATACATGCCCGATCTTTAATAAATTGCAAAAAAATTCTTATCTTTTAGTTCATTACTCCTCTGATATTGTCGGATAATATTCTCCCTAAATCGGAGTTGATCATCATTTCGTTTTTGTTCTTGTTGCCAATCATTTAATCGCTATTTGGTTTGATATAATTGTTCTGATCTTAATTTGTGTACACATTCTCTAGTTTTCAAATTTTCTCTCCTTTATACTCATCATCCTCTCTTAATCTTTTTATTCTTTCCTTGGTCTTAACGTTTTCTTCTCTTTATATTTATCATCTTCTCTTAATTTTTTTTTTATTCTTCCCATGTTCTTACGATTTTCTTTCTCTTCATATTCATCTTCTTGTTGTTTTTTTAAATATATTTCTTTTTCCTGTATGTTTGTTTTTGTTTCATTTTTGATTATTCACCAAATAATCCAATAATAAAAACTGAATATTTTACACAGTCAGGTCGAAATTAACATTTGTAACCAGTGTACAGGAGTTCACTAAACTTTTGTTTATACGGCACACCAGAAATCTGAAACTTTTGTTAATTAGCAACTTACGAATAATACTGATCTAGTAATACGAGTAATAAGGAACTTTTAATCTATCCTAATATTTAATGTAAGATTGTTGAATTAATAATAATTGTATAAATATTTGATGTTAATAAAAACTAATATTTCAGTAAAACTATCCACTTTATTCAAGAATTGGAAAAACGTATCTCACTTCCAAATGAAATAAGTTTAAATAAAGTGCAGCAAAAAATGTGTATATGTAATTTAATAGGCATACAAGGAAGTCAAGTGGTGTCCACATCTGATTTTTTAGCCAAGTAACCGGAGGCAGGCGCATCCAGTCGCGTCGCACATACAGTAACAGTGTCTGAGATTGTTGAGCCTCCATTTCACCATGTCATCCCTTATTCAAAAAACCCAAAAATGGTTTTTAGATATTTATCTGAAGACTATTTGCAAGCTACATCTAGTGAATATCTCGTTTAATACAGTCAGAAATAGGGAAAATTTTCAATCATTGTTCAAATTTCTTTTACCTTTCTTCACCTTTTTCAAGGTCGAATTTCGAATAATCTAGAATTTAGGTTTTAGATATTTCCATGAAAACTATACACATCAAAAATCAAGTTGATATCTTTATTTGCTACGGAAAAATTCAAAAACTCGTTTCTTAGTGTGTACTTACACCGTAAAGAAAATGTATACAAATTTTGATCAATTTATCTTCAGTATTTTGAAGATTTTCTGGGCGTTGATTATGAATTAATCACATGTTGTTTAAATGTGTGTGCGCGCGCGCGCGCGCGTCCAAAGCGAAAGCTAAATTTGATATATATGTTGGTACTTTTCAAATTTTAATATATAAAAAGAAAATTGGTAACTGTAACTTAGATTTATAAAATGCCAAACAAATATACGAGGCTCGGCTGATAAATTTTGTACATATATGCCTAGGATGGGAATGAAAAGAAATATTGGAATGAAATGAACAATGAATAAAAATAGTCCACCTTAGCTACAAAGTGCTGTATTTATTTTTCAATGTAATCTCCGTTTACACTGATACACTTTTCCCAACGAGTGACTAGTTTTTGCATTCCGTTACTGAAAAATTCTGGCGGTCTTTCTTGGATCCAAGTGATCACAGCTTCCTTCACCTCATCGTCAGTGGTGTAATGATTACTTTTGAGATCCCTCTTGAGATGAGGAAGAAGTTAAAGTCGCACAGAGTCAAATTCGGCGAGTATGGCAGATGCGGAATAGGCTCAAATTTCAGCTTGCGGAGAGCCTCTGTAGTGGGGTGCGATGTGTGAGGCTGCGCATTGTCACGTTGCAAGATTATAGGCATGGTGGTCTTTTGAACCGATATACACGTCGTCTGAGGTGTGTTAACATCTCAATATACCGTTCAGAATTCACAGTCGTCCCATATTCCAGATACTCAGTGACATAGACGTCTTTGGCGTCCCAAAACAGTCAAAAGGAGTTCCTTCGCCGAGGCTTGAGTTTTGAATTTTTTGGGTTTGGCGATTCATAATGTCTGTATTCCACGCTTTGCCTTTTTTTTCCGGGTCGTAATGTTGTACCCAACTCTCATCCCCGGTTACAATATTGAAAAGGAAGTCGTTTCCTTCGGCACGATAGCGCTGTAAAAGTTCTTCGCAACATTCGACAAGACGCTGCTGGTGTTTGTCCATCAGTTTGCGCGGTATCCATCGTGCACAGATTTTACGGTAATCCAGTTGCTCGATAATATGGCCTACTCATTCTTTAGATATGCCTAACCGAATAGCAATGCGTTCCTGGGTGATTTGCCGGTTACTTTGAAGCAAACCGTCCATCTTCTTTCGATATTTCTCATAAGTCACAGAAACTGGTGTCCGCTGCGAGGTGCGTCCTCAATTGTCGCTTTACCAGCTTCACATTCGCGAATTTTCAATGCCCACTTATTCACAGTACTATACAACAGTTTCACTGCCATAAACCGCTTTTAAACGATGGAAAATTTCATAGGATTTACATTTTCTGCTGTTAAAAATTCGATCACTGCGCACTGTTTTAACCGTGTTGACATATTGACCGTACTCGACTCCATTTTTAACTGCTACTGAAAACAAACTAATAAACGGATTTCAACGCATTATCGCAGGATTGTAGAGGGGGGATTTTAGCTATCATATGCTGCCGTGCCTAACTCGATAGTACCATTTGCCTCCTTGTAGCACGCTAGTGTGCTATATTTATCGGCCCAGCCTCGTACATGCATGAATCGTAATTATTTAAAAAATAATATTTTTTTAATTTTCCGAAAATTTTAATATTATTTTAATTAAACGAGCGTTAGTTATGCTACTTAATAAATAGCTTGTTATGATGCAGGCTTAAATATTAACACTGTTAATTAACAGTGTTTAATATTTACTCATTATAATCACGCAGATGTTACAATAAACTACATCAGCTTTTAAGCGTAAAATTGTTTAATTATTCTTTATTGATATTAATTTGCTTGCGCGTACGCATATGGGCGTGATAATGTTGGCCGGATTAAATAGTCAGTCACACGGGGAAATTTGTATCTTGCATATTTGTTTTATATTTTTAAGCCATAATTTACTTTTTTAATTTACTGCATATTATAATCTATAATTATTATTTTTTTAATATTATTTGATTTGTTATCTGAAAATGATTTAATCTTTTGATTTCTGTTTTAAAATTATTGGATTTTAAAACAAAATTTTATATGTTCTTTTTTACACTCCTAATAATAACGGAAATTAATCTTTATACAAGGTTTTAATCTATAATAGTATACAATATAACTTCTTCAAATCACAGTCTTATATTACGTTTATGAACAGATTTTATTTTTTTAAATTACTATTTTATTGCTGATAAATTTGGAAATTTTCTTCACCATATAATATGTTTTAACAATATTATTACGTTTTAAAATGATAATTTCAATTAACAACAGGATGAAAAATGTGTGAAGGAAGTAAGGATTTTCCGTGAAAAATTGCCAGAAATTTTAGCTATAATGCTACGTATTAATTCATTTCACATTGATGTACAGGGAAATCCTTTACAAAGCAATATAAGTTGTGTGGTTCTATACCATTCGTTCTCAAAGTGGGCAATAACGCCTCGTTGTAAGCGCTGGAGGCCTTCAGGGAGACGGCAGAAGGCCTACAGAAAATTGGAGGCGTTCAGGCGGTCTAAGAAAACCCACCGGGTTGGTCTAGTGGTGAACGCGCGTCTTCCCAAATCAGCTAATTTGGAAATCAAGAGTTCCAGCGTTCAAGTCTTAGTAAAGTCAGTTATTTTTACACGGATTTGAATACTAGCTCATGGATACCGGTGTTCTTTGATGGTTGGGTTTCAATTAACTACACATCTCAGGAATGGTCGAACTGAGACTCATACATATCATCCTCTGAATCTGTGCGGTAATTACCGGAGGCTAAACAAGAAACAGAAAAGGCGGTCTGGGAAGGCGATGGCTGATTAAAAGAAAAAGGCAAAAATTATGTTTTCCTGATATTTCAGACTAAAATTAAATACCTACTACACTAGTACAATGTAAGTTTCAACTCAGAAACAGGTTACGCCACTTTTTAAAACAATAATTTTAATTGCTGTTTTTAAGAGCGTATCTTAAAAACAGCAATTGCAATTATCATTTTTAATAGATGGTAAGTTTAAAAATTTTGGGGGCGCTAGAAAATTCTTGATTCTTAGTGTGGGCGGTGGACGAAAACGTCTGAGAATCAAACCTAAACCTGTTCTGTACCTTAAGCGAAGCGAATGTACACAAAAAAAAATCATACAATATTAAGTTGGGAAAAATAAAATTAACTATATTCTTTTACTAAGAAGATTAAAAAGAAATTAATGAAAATAATCTGTTTAAATTGTAATTATTTCGAAATTGAAGTTTGTTATACACAACAAATATTGGCACTTACAGACTGGCTAATGAAAGAAGACACGTGTTTGTTTAGCTGTTATAATTTGGCATCCAGTAATCATACATTATATAAATATAAATAACTGTATATGTAATATAAATGAAAGCCTGTTCTATCTGACATTGTTTTATTATGAACTCTGTTAAGCAACAAGAAATGTTTTTAATATTGTTTGCTGGGAAAAAAATCTCGGGTGAAATGTGACATTTTTTAATTCTTACAAAAAAATTTTAATGACGTTTAAATCTAATGAAGATTAAGATAAGATTAAAGACTTTTTTAGGAAATTTTTTTACCTGTATTTCAGAAACTTTTGGAGTTTAGAAATTGTACATTTTAAGACTAAGCGAAAAAAATCGAGTTTCTGTACGTATTCTTTTTTTCTAATAATATATTCGTTAACGATGACGGTTTTTTTATTGGATTTTTGAAGAAAAGGTACGGTACGTTTCGGTCACTTTGGTATGAGCGTTGGGGAATTGAATTTTCTTTACTTTTTGAGGAACGAGAAGTACGAAAATACCATTCCCTTAAGTTGTGGTTTCCTTATGTGTATATTTATTTATTTATCTATTTATTCATAGGCCTATGTATAAGATTTTGTGGCTCGAAAATATCTAAAACTACTTAATCAATTAACTACAAAACTACTTAATCAATTTCAGTGAAATTTAGATATGCTGTAGTAATGTATTTGAAGTTGTACATGTTAAGATTTGATTAAGATTGTTTGAGTCGTTCTTGAGTTACGCTCAATTAAGTTCGAAGACGTTTTTTACTTATTTATAGGCCTATGCATGAAATTTTGTGGCTCGGGAACAATAAGATCAATTTCATTGAAAT
The DNA here is from genome assembly GCF_047948215.1 of Lycorma delicatula. Classification (NCBI taxonomy): domain Eukaryota; kingdom Metazoa; phylum Arthropoda; class Insecta; order Hemiptera; family Fulgoridae; genus Lycorma; species Lycorma delicatula. The sequence continues at coordinate 35,301,470 of NC_134463.1, forward strand.
TTATATATGCTGGTAGCAGTTTATCTGAAGTTGTGTTTCTGAGAATTTGATTAAGATTATTTTAGTCGTTCTTGCGTTACGCTAAATTTAAGAAAAATAAATTGTAGAGGTGTAAGTAGTGATTCGTTATAATGCCGCAAGTTGAAAGTGGAAATAAAATAAAATAACGAAAAGTCGGTCTTCTTGCGTAAGATTTTTTTTAGTATTCATTTTATGTGTACCGCCGTTAGGATATTTAATTAAAATAAGAGTTATAAAATAAATCAATAATGGAAAACTTCACTTATTTTGAATACTTTCCTGATTATTAAAAAAAGGTTTTTTAAAAACTCTTTTTTTTTAAAGTATGATTTTCACTTCCTTGTACGAAGTAAAAGAAGTATTGTGATCGTGGAAAATTTCGGTTCCCAGATTCCATTTGGATCATCCCTCAATCCATTTTGACTAGTTTCAGCGTGACATCTGTAGGTACGTATCTCGCATAACTCAAAAACGATAAGCCGTAGGATATTGAAATTTTGGAATAAGGACTGTTGTAACATCTAGTTGTGCACCTCCCTTTTTGATTGCAATCGACTAAACCAAGTGTCCAAAAATATTTTCATTTTGAACATTTTCTTAACTGCAGTAACAAGCCCTCATCGATAGCTTTTCAACGATTTATCTTAAGTGGTAGTACTTATTTTCACTGGTTCCAAAGTTATAGCCAAATGAAATTTTAATTAATGAAATTAAATGGATCTTACAAGGGGAAGACATATCGGTTCGAATCAGAATTCATCTCCTTTTTTTTTAATTTAAATATATTGATTTATTAATAATTATTAACCTCTGATTGTAAAAAATTCTTACGATAAATAATTCAATAATAAAAAAAAAAAAAAAACATGAAAAAACGACAGAAGTTATTAATGAAATAAAATTTTATGTACTTTTCATTTAAAAAAAAAAAAAATATGTATATGAAATTTAACAGACGTACAAGGAAGTCATGTAGTGTCCACATCAAATTTGTTTGAATAAATATTTTTCCCTAAATGTAAAACGTTTAAAAATATCTGATCTTCAATGTTGACCTATTTGCATATTCGTTAAACCTAAGCTAAATTAACTTTTATTATTGATTTTCACTTTTGAGAGTCCTTTGCTAATGAACAGATACATTTAGGGAAAATATTTAACAAAAAAATGTCATAATATGTTTTCCATCAAAACTGGCAAAATGAAGGGTTTTTTTTTAAGGAAAAAAGTTGGCCAATATATTTAAAAAATGGAAATGTATTGGAAAATGGTCACTCTGTACTTTTAAATCTTAAGAAAAAAAATAAATGGAGCTTCTATTTAATGATTTTTGTAGCTCTTACAGTTTCAAAGATTCTAATGATGGACACACTTAAAATGGTGGAATCCTGTTTACTTACATGCAGTGTATAACTTATTTTTATATTCATATGTTAAAACAAGGTTTTTAATACACCCTTTTATGTTGTTTCGTTTACCAAAATGTAAACTGTAACTGTAAGTTAAGTGTTGAATTTTTACAGACGTGGCAAAAAAAAATTCTGAATCGTTATTATTTTACCCTTAGTCATTCTCCTCTTCGTACATTCATCTCATTTTCTCTCCAACTTCCCCTTTATTTATTAAAGTAGACCGACTGAAATCTCACTTCTCTCGTTCTACTTCTAACCTTCTACTTTCCATTTCTCTGCTTTATCTTTTTCCTTCTTTCCCTTTTACAACTTGTTTTTAGTTTTTTCATCCATACGCTTTCCTCTTTCCTACGTTTATTTTCTGTTCTCTGTTCTATTTCTCTTTTTATTGATTTTCTTTTATTTAGCGTATTCAGTGTTTTTATCGTCTCATAACTTTAGAGTTTACAGGTGACTTGCCACAACTCACTGCTAAAACATGACATAACCATTTTGAAGAATAACAAGCCTACCATGCTAAGCTTTACAATTAGGAGTAAAATGGTTTCAGGTTATCTTTTTCACCCATTTGAATATATTGTTGTTGCATATCTACATATTGATCCCAACAAAATTAATAACCCAATCACATTTATTTTACATTTTATTTTAAAGTTAAGGTAGCATGCCTTACAAGTGGCCACCTTATTTTCAACCCATCAGATCTCCCACTTTAAAATTGAACATCATTTAGGGTGCTTTACACGAATCACAGCTATAAGAAAGCTTGGTATTTCATTACGAGTAAATTTTATGAAAGAGGAAATGTAGATATCACTGATTCATCGTATTAATTTATTACTGACCTACCAAATGTGTGTCGAGTCAGGACATTAACAGTTTCGAGTAACTATTTATGTTGAGATTTTCTGTTTTATTAATCGGGTAATTATTGAATTATTGACCTTTAGTAAAATATTTACCTCAGTATCAGAAACAATTATAAATAATTTAGAAGTAGTTTTAATTATAATTAACTTTCAATATTAGCTGGTTATCGTGCAAATTTATTTTGCTACATGATGTAAGATTTAATGTTTAATTCTATAAAAAAAAGAAGATACAAGCGATATATAACTGCTCTTTCAAGTAGTCCCACAAAAATAAGTCAAAGGGATCAAATTTTGTAAGCGGATCGATCTACTGAAATCAAAATTTTGCGAAATGATTCATTCAGTGAAAAGTTAATGAAAAAATTACATTGTCGTTTTGGGTCTTCTCAGTCACTCTGTCCTGCCGAAACCAAACATTAGGATTACCTTCGACTGTTGTAAGCAAAAAATATTATCATGGTCCTGTAAAGAGCCTTGATGATATTATCTGGGTAACCTTTCTCATTTTCAAAAAATTTAGATCGATAATTTTTATCAGCTGTAAATCATATCGAATATATTGCATACGGTAAGGTGAAACTGGACATTTGATACATTGCCTTCTCGGTACCCCAAAATTTGCAGCTTTGTTTGTAGACATAACTGTTTTAATTGAAAATGAACTTCATTAAACCCTTATCTTTTCGTCTACAAAACGATTAGCATATTGCAAGAGTTGCTGATTTCTTAGGACAACAATTCCTGCACCGTTTGTATTTTGTATGGAAAAATGTTAAGTTTCACCGCTAAAAACCAATTTTTAGTTACGCATTCCAAGATCCCCTTTCTAATCAATTGTGGAAATGTCTAATTGTCTAGAACGACATATATAATCTCTGTATATATAATACGGTGTATTATATATACAGAGTATGTATAAGTATATATACAGAGTATAATTAGCCACTAATGGCTAAGTGAGCATTCTGCGTCAATAGTACCTTCTGTAACCACAAATAACGCTAGTGAAGTGTCCGCCATCTTGGAATTTCCCTTTTTCCTCGTCCTCTTGGACCGAGAAATTTGTAATTTCACAGGGTTTGCCAATCAAATTGTATTTTACTCGTTTAATATTAATTATTTATTTTATTTAATATTTCAAAGGTTGGTAGCACTGACGTACAGCTGTTGTAGTCGTCTGCTATGGTTTGACGTCACAGGTGAGCGGTAAAGTTAAATAAATTAATAATATTTAAAGTGTAAAAAAGTAACTCGGTCTGGTTGGGTCTCGAACTCGATCGCCCGGTGCCTGATGTGTTAAACCTCGCAGCTACACCAATATGCCGATCGTACAGGCGAAATTTGTTCTATGTATGTTGTGAAATTACATTAGTGTAGTTAGTGCCGACTGTCGTCGCTAGTACCGCCACACTCGCGCGAATTAAATACGGTATGCACGCGCACTTTATTTAGAATCACTGAATTAAATAAACGAAAAAATATTATATTTAAATAAAACTATAAATATTTTAAACTGTGTTTGTGTGTGTGTGTGTAAACCGTGCTTCAGAAACAACCCACAATTGTAGGACTTTCCCGGAACGCGGCTTTAGTTACGTGATGGGATAGTCTTACAACTTGGTTGTTTGCTTTTTTTTAAGACATGTTACTATTTATATTCTGTTATTAACATATTTATTTAGCTTTTCTTTATTATATTCGTAGATTTAAAAAACCTGCTTTATTATAAATCTAATTGTTGGATAAATTTATATTAATCACAATTTTATCTGAGTTATTTGTTTGGTTTAAATTTGTACTCTTATCGTTGGTCTTTTCGTAGTATTGTTCCATATCGCTTGTTATAATAGTTTTTTAATTGCGGTGCAATTTATTTAAATTCTTTTGTTAATTGAACGTTATCGTTTATATTATAAAATGCAACTCTATCAACATACTTTTGTTGGTTGAATTATTATTATTGTTATTTTTTCGTGGTAATGATGTGCTGATTTTTTGTTATCAAGAACTGTTCTCTATAAAATACTAGTTTTGGTTACATGGACCAAACGCCACGCCACTAGTTATATGACGCACTAACTTTGGCCTAAAAATTGTGGCTGAATCACACACAATCTATATCCTTTAGTGATAAGATATGTAAAATTCGGATTTTAATTATAATAATGTAATAAACAAAATATTTTAAGATATTTAGATAAAATATTTTCATACTTTTTTCCATACGCTGCAATTTTGTTTAGGTTTCCGCTCGTTTTGCATTCGCTTCGGTGATAAAAGGTAATAACGAATTTTTCACCTAATATCAATCCGAATTATAAAAACACAACACATCGTGCTAATATCTCTGTCACATATATCTGTCTAATAAGCCGTATAGAAATACGGTTAAAAAAAAGAAGAAAAATCTCGTAACAGAATACAGTAGAGTGGCAATTCATTATATTTCATCTACATGTTTAAATATCTTATTGTAATAATAATAAATAAGAATTTTAATTAAATGAAAAGAAAAAAGTACGAATATTTAAAAAAAAGTGATAAAAGAAAATTTCAAATACGATTATAATAAAATAAATCTTTTTTTTACGTGCCTGATTTAGCTGCAACCAATAATTTTAGCGTCTCTATTAGTGCCACGTATGTGATATAGTATTATTATTTAGTTATGCAAGCATTCAAGCCATCTTTTCTACTATTTTTTTTTTGTATATATAAATACGAATTTCAAAAAAAGTAATATAATACTATCTCCGTGGCGGAGTGGTAGCTTCTCGCCATTACATCCGGAGGTCCTGGGTTCGAATCCCTGTCATGCATGGCATTTTTCATACGCTTCGAATTTCTATTCTCATAGGGTAAAATGACCGTAACAGTCGATGGCCGTCATCTCAAAAAAAAAAAAAAAAAAATACCTGTGCATATGGATGCTCGCTAGCAATACTAACGGTAATATACTCTTAACAATACAATATCGATATATGCAAAATATGTAAATTTTTTTTCTTTAACTTTTTATGTTTGTTTTTTTAAACTTAATAATTTTATTATTCTTTTGTTTACAATGTAGTAAGTACCCGAATTAGACCAGAAAAGTTCATTTTTATAATTTATTTTCCGATATAAGGAAAGGTGAAGAATTGTTTTATTAATTTACTCGGATGTCAATGTCTACTTTTCGCGAAATAATTATTGTTATAACAGCAGGATGTTTTTCACTTCCACTAATTAATTGTTACAAGTTAACTTTTGTTCCCCATTCTTCCAATTATTTTAATTACTGCAATTTAATTAAATTAAAAAAAAAACACCTCCCAGTACAGTAAACCTTTATAAATAAAAGACATAATGAAAAATAATGAAATATATAAAAACGTATAACATAAAGAAATCAACAGAAGTAATAAAAGTGGCCTAAAAATCGACTCTGAAAATCCTCAATGTTGTGGTTCGTACTCAATGTGACATGATGAGCGCGCTTCAACCGTTTTGTAGTATCGTACTAACAACTAAACGATGGTATCGGCTTTATAAACGCCTAGGTCAAAGCAACCCCGTGTGTTTACTCGTCGCCGTAAATCAGCTGATTTCGAAGTCGAGAATACTCCGGTGCAAATCCTAATAAAGATAGTTGCTTTTATTCGGATTTGAATACTAACTAGAACGTGGATACCAGTGTTCTTTGGTCGTTGGGTTTCAATTAACCGCATGTCTCAGGAGTAGTCTACTTGAGTTTTTTCAAGCCTACACATTTACCGGTACAGTTACATTACACTGATAAGTTGCTAATGACTTTATTGTTGATGCGACTATAAATAAAAGCCCCGTGTTATTACTCTAAAGTCATGTGAGATTCTCGATCATTCATAAGATTTTCATTTTCATAATTTCAAATTTTGTTTTAAAATTTCATTATTTTTAACATAGAATTTTGTAAAACACAGTAGGGTTTTAGAAATTTATATCATTCCCGTAAGTTTTTTGCATGAAATTTGATTTTTAAATCTTTAATAAAATCGCTTTCTGTAAGCGGTAGATACATATGCTACTAGCCGATCAGGGCAAGGGAAGCAAGCCCTTCCCGTCTAGTCAGGGAACTCTACCTATGGTTTACAATCTTCCCTATGGTAATATGAATGTATCTTGAAAATTTGAAAGCAATCGATCGGTTGGTTCTCGAGTAATGCTGTTCCAAACGGACAGAACCGCCACAAACTTTCGCATGTATATGCATACTAGATATGGTTTATACGTTACCGTGAAAGACCAATATCTGGCAAATGTCGATATTCTCCGTTGAACGTGACACATACAAAATACGTCGGTGAAAGACGGAAATATTTTCTTATTCGGACCTTCGCCAGTATATATCGATAAACACAGATAAGCTCTAACGGGAGTCAAAATGATATCTAGAAATTAAAAAAGAAAAGATAACCCAATATCAATGAATATCTAACTTAAATAGATTACGAGAAATTCTCGTAAATAAAAACAAAGTTTAAATTTAAGCCAAATATAACCTACGCTTGTCTAATTAACGTTAAATATACAAATTATATAAGTTATTCTCCAATATTTAAGGCGATTAAGCAAATTCACCGCATTTATAAAACAGTTTAATCAAATTTCCAGCATTTTATAAATTGAAAGGGCTGATCAGGATCAGCCCTTTCCATGTTAACTACATGTATGAACGGTAAAGATACAAATAAAATAGTCAGATGGTTTGCCCTTTGTTAAATTTTCTTATAAAAATACTTTAATTCAACTTTCACCATCAGTGTATGCTGAATGCGGTGAATTTGATTAATCGCCTTCAATGTTGAAGAATAACATACGTAATTTGTATATTTAACTTTAATCAGACGAGGTTAGCGAGCGTAGTTTATGTTTGGTTTAAATTTAAACTTCCTGTTTTTACGAGGGTTTGTCGTAATCTATTTACGTTAGAGATTGGTATTGAGTGATTTTTTATTTATTTTTAGTTATCGTTTCGATCCCTACCAGAGCTTATCTGTGTTTCTCGTCATATACCAGCAAAGGTTCGATTAAACAAATATATTTCGGTCTTTCACCCAGGTATTTGATATGTATCGACATTCACCGGAAAATTATGACATTCTCTAATTTCGGTCTTTCACGGTAACATATATAAATATATACAGTATGATGGTATCCAAAATTGAAATTTAGATAAAGTATTAGGCATATTTGTTTTTTTTAGCCTTGGAGATTATGGAAAGCATTTTCAAGTTACAGGTTTTTCAATGAAAAACTTTACGAGGAAAAGGTTAACAGTATAACATTTAATTACTAGACTTTATAAATTTTTTCACAAAAAATTCCAACGTTTATTCATGGTTAAAATTTTCCTTTCACATTCCATTTTTTCATGATAGGTTTATTGTAGACGACCTGGACCCTTTTCTACTGACCGGTTACTATATCATAGAAAACTAGACGACCGTAAAGGTAATGAGAAAAGGAAAACGTAATTATAATTTTTATTTAAAAATAAATTTTTTTTCACTAACTTATTTGTAACCAAATTTTTACGAAGTTGAGATTTCCTTATATTTTTTTGATTCCATCGGTTGATGTAATGTTAAATAAAAAAAAATTGCGTTTTTAACTAGATATATGCGTCTACCTCTAGTAGATAAAATGTCGAACATCTGGTACATTAGAGGGATGAATAATTAGAAAGCATAGCGATATTACTAATTTTTAAGCAACCAGTCTTCTGAGCATCTGGTGAAAGTAAATCGCTGTTATTGTTGTAACCGTCATATTAAATCAGTGTACGCATCTAAAGTTGTCTTTTTAAACTCTCTAATCTTGGTGATAGTATAATGAAAAACATGCAAGTACAAGTAAACTATTGTTATTTGTTTACAACGAAAAATGAAACTTTAGAACAAAGTATCTATCTCATCAATGCAAATTTAATACACCCAATTTCTCATCAGCAAATAAAATGCACATTGATAAACTCAGAAGTCTACATGTATGTAAATTAAACTATAATGATCGTAATAATATTTAATCGGACAATCTGGACGTACATTCATCCACAAATATACATAACGTAACATTTAGGGGAACTAGACACAACTTTTCATATCTCCTCATTGAAACACAAACATTACAACGCAGAACTCAAACATTACAAATAGCTTTTAAAAAAATTAATATTTTAACATATTAAAATAATATGAAATTTATAAACGTACTAAATTTAACAAAAAACAACATGTAAACAAACGAGCACTGTATATATCCTTCGATCACATGTTAGCCTTTTATTTAACACACGCACCATTCACTACAGTAGTTAATATACTGCAAAGTACTGCACAGTAATTAGTTCCTAAAAGATTTCAAAAATTCTGAAAAAGTTCAGAAGATTCAGAAGTTTAGAACAGTTCCATTAATTTAAAAGTTAATCGTTTCGATAATTTTCAGATTGAACCATTTTGAGCACACAGATAATACAATAAAATTTAATAACAGTAGTTATATAAGCATAATGATAAATATTACGGTAGAATATTTACTAATATTACTCGGTATTACATAGTTTACAGTTTCCAAACAATCAATATTTATACCAGATCGTAATTAGCGCATAACATTATCGGAATATTTCATCGCAGCGTATTAATCGTTCGTAGTTTTATTGACTTATAATCGAAGCAGTGCAGCGTGGCGAGACTTTTTCTTTATCCCTATATATATACTGGGTGTCCATAAAATCTTTCCATGATTACAAAAACACTATTACAGTTATAGCTATGTGGTTTGTAGCAAAAGAAAGAAAAAATTATCAATTTCTTTTTACCATGTCAATAAACTTCAACATGTGTGCCTTCTGTGGCTCGTAGAATGTCCAACCGATAATCAAATTCACGCCATGTGCTGGTCAGCATTTCTTCGGAAACACTAGCAACAGATTCAGTTATTCTCCGTCTCAATGTGTCCAGATCAGGTACGGGTGTTGTATAGACTTTGTTCTTAACATAACCCCAAAGAAAAAATTGTAATGGAGTTATGTCTGCTGATATCGTGGTGGCCAGGGAGTGGGACCGTCGTGCCCGCCTGCCATGAAATGATTCATTCAGAAAATCTCGAACTAGTAATTTCTAATGTGGTGATGCGCCATCCTGCTGGAAAACCACCCTACGTTGAGTCATTTAGTTGAGGTGTAGCAAGTGTTGCAGCATATCCAGGTAAATGTTAACTGTTATTGATTGCTCAATGGTAAATACATTCACTTTAAAGGAATTTCTAATTTTTTTTCCTGGTTAGGTACGGATTTTCTGAGCTCCATATACTCACATTATGCCTATTTACTTTCCATGAGGTGTGGAAAGTAGCCTCGTCTGAAAAAACACATGGCTGCAGGTACTCATTGTCGTTATCAATCCGTTGAAAACTCTCGGTCAAAGGCAGCACGACGAGGGCCGTTATCTGGCTGTACCTGTTGGTAATATCTGGACTTTATCCGCGTGCAACCTTAGTTTCTTGTGTAAAGGTTTGTGCGCTGTTGACGGAGAATCTCTAGTTTACGAAATGCACGACGGGTATATTTGGAAGGACTATGTAGATATGCTTGCTGAATAACCTCAACCTTCTCTTCACTTACGGATGACCGCCCTGTTCGCAGAAGATCGACTACACTTCCACTATTCTTAAACTTTGCATACCACGCAAAGATGCTCTTGCTATCAGGTACTGGTCGTCCGTATTCCCTTCTAAAATTTCGCTGAACAGTAATCGGTGATTTCGACTCGTGATACCGCACAATACACTTTGCGCTTTCTCCTGGACTGATGTATTTTTATATAAAATTGATCACAGTGCCTCTACCCGCAACAAACCGATATAAAAAAAACTTGATAATTTTTTATTTCTTTTGCCATAAACCGCACAGCTGTAACTAATAGTTTTTTTGTAGTAAATTTTTATAATCTTGAAAAGACTTCATGGACACCCTGAATACTGTTTTTTCAGTCAGTTAAAGCTAACCGTTCAGATGCGCTAAAACTTTCTACCAGATGAAAATTTTAAATCAGTTCATGCCGAACCGAGATTAAGGTTGTATAGTTTAAAGTACTCATGTTATTTCCTTTTTCTGTTGACTTACTTTATTTCATAACAATAAATGCGTAATGATAAATTTATTGAACAACCTTAAAATTGATTACAATATATCTAAAATGTATTCCAATAAACAAGTACTATTTCTGTAATACGACAAGTATAAAATAAATTAAAATATGCTGTACAATATAGAGTATACCTTGAGTATGCAATATACTCGTAGTACTGTGCATTATACCAAACATAAAGATAGAGAATTTAAATAAATTTGTAGTTTACGTAGAAATGGTATTATAGGTACTCAGTCAAGTCGAAAAAACTCCATTTAAATTCAAATTGATAAACCAATAATTAATATTTTCTGAACACATTAACATTTTAACAACTCTAGGCAAACCTCCCAATCGTAGTTATGTATATAGTAGATGAATTTTGTAGCGTATAAAAAACGCCAAGCCTGATCGAAATTCGAACCAAAAACCTTCTGGATGAATGAAACACAATTACTCTCCCAAGGATTTCGGCGGACAAAATTAAATCATTTTAATTTTCCCCCCTTTCTGAAGATATATGGCCTCCTCTTTACTCAAAATAAAATCTATCTCCATCATAATGTGCTTTTAATTTTATAGATTACTTACTAACAATCAACGTTAGGCTATAATTACGTGGTTTTACTTACTATAAAAAAGGACAGTGGTAAAAAAAATAAAATGAACCAAGGGGGTTCATTTTATTTTGTTTTTTATCTTTTTGAAAGTTTCTAAGTTAAGGGAACTTAGAAATTTCCAAAAAGATAAAAAAATTATAGGATCTATCTTTACCAAATCAAAAGCGATTTTGGGACTAAACATTAAAGCCAGAATCGCCGCAGTAAATAGAACAAATTTTGCTTTAAGTGAAGTGTCTCAAATCAAAAACCTTATCCGGAAGTATTAAACTGAGGTTTTGTAAGATGTAATAAGTTAGTTCGGCCAATAATGTTCTATAGCTGTGAAAAGTGGATGCTCAGAAAAACGGGATGAAGAAAGACTAAAAACAAGATCGAGTGTTACGAAAGATTTTCAACTGAGAGCTTGGCATAGAAGAAACAATAATATTAATTTCAAACAGAAACGGTTACAGTGAGTTGGAACATCTGCTTCGATTTGACGATGACAAGGTGACTAAAAAGATTTTGTTACCTAATCTATTTGGAAAAAGATGCCTATGCATCTTTGACCAAATGGATTAGGCATTTTTTTACACATGTATATATATTAATGTGAAACCCTTCTCCAGTAATATCACTCGATCTTCACTGATTCTTTAATTTCCTGAATAACTAGAAAGCGCTGAATTTTAGCATTTATTTATGAAAAGGGGTTTCATAGGAAAAAATAAGCAATAATTATACTGATTTTTTTCTTTAAGTGAAAAGGGATGAAACGCTAAATAACTATTTTTAATTTTTTATATTTAGGCATTTAGAAATTTTCCTTATTTACAAATGAGGTAATGAAGAATAATTATTGTTAAAATAATTTTGATCAACGAACTGAAGTTGGACGAAAAGAAGTTCAATCGACATTTAAAGATGCATTTTCTATCTGATTAAGTTTCGTGTCAAATACTTGGTTATATTAAGAAGTCCACTTATAGATATTGAACTAAGAGTTAGGGTAACATAACTAATTTTATGATTCTAACGCTTCTCAAACCTAGATAAAATATCAATATACATTTTTATCCTTGAAAAAAAAGAAAGGCTTCCTGTATTTCTGGATAGATATTTGTTACGTTATACTTTTATCTATATATAGACAAAAACCCCTAAGAGCCTTATAACCCTTAATAGATAACATAGAGTTAATCTGTGAATCGTTCTAACATTATCGCATGAAAGATACATAAAAGGTTTCGGCTTAATAAACGGAAATTTTATATATAAAACAATAAATTAAAGAAAAACTAATATTCCTTTTATTAATCCATTAAATTCGTAAGGTATATACAGATTGATGTATGAATAAAGTACGAAAAAATATTACCACATCCACTTTAAATATTCCAGTGTCTATTGCACTTTGTACATACTTCACAAATAGTTCGATCACTTCAGATAAACCAACGCAGTAACATTACTTCAGCATTAATATAAATTAGTTTATAAATAAAATACTTATTTAGATTACATCATTGCAACGTAAGAAAAAAATGATTAATTATTAAATGAGTAATACTCATAAAAAAAAAATATTTGACTAATATTTATTTATACGTTGCAAAAGTATACATATCGATAGAGTATATGATCAAACTTTTTTTTTCATTCTATGCAATATAAGATAGCAAGAACCTTTTTATGGTTGGTTTATATAGCAACCGGTTATCACTCGGTCGTGAAATTTACTACAGAGAAATGAACTATATTAATGGAACAGTTTGGAAATGGATTTCTACATAAAACAGGACAATTCATCGTTTACATGCAAAAAAAAATCGAAAAATTTCATAGCAAAATAGCTTGTTGCATAATAAAAAAAAATCTTGCGCAGTTCTTCATAAGAATACCGTCTTTTCATTACTCTGTTTCCAAGCTCCAACTTGCAGCATCATAACGAAAAACGTTTCTAACTTAACCCAGCTCAAATTTTTTCGAACTTAAATTGAGTATAACTCAAGAACTCAACCAATCTTCAAATTTTCACAAGCAAATTTCAAATACACTACTTTAATATATCTAAATTTCAAAAAAATTTAGTAGTTTTTGAAATTTTCGAGCCACAAAATTTTATACACAAGTCTATAAATAAATATATATATATATATAGAAACCACATTTTTAGTGAGTGGTATTTTTGTTTTCTCATACTTCAAAACGTAAAGAAAATTCATTTTCACCCCCTCACTACACCTACTGTGCCACCAAAAGTAATACCGTACTTTTCTTCAAAAAGTCGATAAAAAAAAAAAGGATTTGAGAAACCTTTGACAAAAATTTCTATTACCCTCCGTTTAGCAAGAAATTAAAAAATACTTTTAAAAATCACAAATTTAATTTTAATGTCACCGTAGTGACCGCTATTCTCGTAAATACTGAATCATAAAAACTAAACCTACTGAAAGATTTATTTATATAAAAAGTGATTCTTTAATACATAATTGTAACTTAAGATACATAGGACAAACTTAAAGAAAATTTAAAACTAGAATAAACGAGCATTTTATTCATAATATAAGATTAGAGAAACTGGATGCGGTCCAACATTGCCTGGAAACTGGTCATAAAATTATTTTATTAGAAACGATATTTTTAAAGAATTTCTCTAATAAATAGGAATTAGATAGATGGGATTTATTTTATCAATAATGACCCAGTGATTTTTTTTAAATTAAATAATAACGGTTTGAGATTAACATCTAAATAAGCGTTTGGAATTTTAATTTATTAAAATAATTTTGTGGCAGTATTCTGTATAAAAAAACTGTTATCTCTTCCTTTAAATTTTTTTCACGAGAGGGAAAGTTCATATGTTATCTCTATTTTTCTTATGATAGATTTTTATCTTATCTCACACCGTATAAGAAGAGTGCTATAAGTCGTAATAGACCATCTGCGACGAAGATTACAGGATTTAGATGTTTTTACAGGGATGAAAATTTATGAAATAAGATGAAGATTAGGCAGGGTTTTAGATGTTGCTAACTTTACGATTTTGGCTGGGATTGCCTAAAACTATAACAGTTGTTTGTATTTAATTCTATTAATAAGTTTTAATGTTTATATATATATTATTTTCATTACCATTTTTAGTTATCATTTTTCATTACCTGTTTATCATTCAATCCTTTTTTTAATTTCTTTGGACCATCTATGGATCGCATTAAAAACCGACTATTCGTAGCATTTTCTTTTCTTTTCTATTAGTACTCGTTCATTCGTTGACTAATTTCATGTCTCTCTTTTTGGGAAATCTTTCTTCTCTTTTTCCTCATGTTTTCCTGAAAATTTAAATAAAAATTATTTTATTTTTTAAAGTATTTCGGTCAAAAATGACTTCTTTAATATTTAATTCCTTTAGATTTTTTCGATTTTACAATACTAGTTATTTTTAGTTTTTAATTTTAAAAAAATAATAAAAAATTCTTTCTGTTAATTTATTACCCTCCATTATTTTTAAGTGTCCGTAAAAATCTAATCTTCTTTTTCTTATAGAATCAGTTGTTTTTTTTTTCAAATTTCTGGTACTTTTTATAAATTTTTTAAAAATTTATTTCTTTTTTATACAATTTCCTCAGTATCTACTGATGATGATTGTTTAGTAATTGAAATGGCCATTTATTTTTAGATTTTATAAAAATCTAAAAATAAATAACTCTTTTTCAACAGTTTTTTTAACGTTTTCTTGATTTAAAATTTTTTCATTACCTTTATAATCATACATCTCGAAACAAAAAAAGTTGGCAAAGTATTTTATGACTTTCCTGGTTATTGATAATATAAATTAAAAGAGTTAGAGCCAAAAAAAACAAAAACAAGAATATATATTTTTTTGGAGATGGGAATAAGTTTTACGAAAAACTTTTCTAAAAATAACAGATTTAATTAACTATGTAGGTTAACAAATTTAATTAAGTAAAGTTTCCTCTAAATCTAATAATCCTTTCAATAAAGGCTAAAATAAGAATTCTCAAAAAACCTTTCTTCATTTTAGTTCCATAATTTAAAAAAAATAATAATTAAAAAAAAAATTGTAGAAATTTCTTGATAGCCGTTTATATGAAGTATAACATTTCTTGAAATATTTAACCGAAGCGATATAGAGCAAAAGAATAAAAAAAAACTATATTTCAATTTTAAGAGATGGGGGTTGTTTTTTTTTTTTTTTGAAGAAAAAATACTATTATTTATTTATGCATTGTAGGAAAAAATTGCTTTAATATAGTTTATTCTAAAATACCTCTAAAGAAATTAAAAATTGGATTTTTTGCGTATCCCCACTCCTTTAACGAATTTTGAAAAAAATTGATATCGTGAATGCCCCATGCATAGCAATATTTGGAACCGATGAAGTAACAGCTATTTTAATAATTATAACTAGCGTGTTATACTACTCTTTAACACAACAGTGGAATTTTATATGACTAGAAATTCAAAACAGTCGTGGAAAAATGAAATCAATTTTTTAATTCCTTTTTTTAAATATTATAATAAAAAAGCCTAAATTGTTATAGTATATTTCGTGAAATTTCATATTTTAATATACAGTAGGCGTATTTAATTAGTGCATATATTACAGAATATATACTTTTATTTTATATTTTAACTTATATGCGTATGATTTTATTAATTTATATTTTATAAATTCAAATAATAGCTTTTCAAATGATTTGCTATTTATTTATTTATATTTCATTTGAAATTATACTATTACATTATTTGAATCGCGTTTATTTCTCTGATAATTATTTAAATATAAATAAACAATTTAATTATTCTAGATTTTAGTTTACCAATTTTTATATATTGAATAATTTATTGTCGTTTGTATGATAAACTATTAGTAATATTATTATCTTTTTTTAATATACTTTATATTCTTTATTATAATCTGCTTTGTTTTGAATAAGACATTTTCTTATTTCTTGTACGATCGCGTGTTCTCACTTAACAATGGAGAACGTGACTTGAGGAAATTTATAAATTATCCTATTATATAAAAAAAATGAGGCGGGGTTAAACCTTTATGATTGCCACGTTTCTAAATATCACATAAGTGATTTTTTTCCTATTATCATTTAGTAAATTGGTATTTCATTACCAATCTTCAAATTTTTGTTGTCGTTCCATTAATTTTACATCAATATTTTATACTATGTTACCGATTACTCATTCGCTTAACTAGTCATATTACTCATTATATTACTGGATTACTCATTGATTAATATTTTTATTTTGTCTTTAAATGGGATTTAAAAATATCCAAAATTTAGCCAAAAACTTTCTTTTTTAAATTTAGACATCTTCTTTCTTAATAATAAAAGGTATTTTAAAGATTCACCATCGATTTAAAATAA
This sequence comes from Lycorma delicatula, assembly GCF_047948215.1. NCBI lineage: Eukaryota > Metazoa > Arthropoda > Insecta > Hemiptera > Fulgoridae > Lycorma > Lycorma delicatula. The sequence goes on from NC_134463.1 coordinate 35,317,941, forward strand.
TGATTTATGAGAGACATTTTTTTCTCTGATTTTTCTTAATACTTCAGAAATTATATATATATATATATATATATATGTAAGGAAGACTAAAATGTATTGAGCCTTTTGCGCTCGAAATAGCGTTAGCGTACTCTGGCAAAGATCGAGGAAGACCGGCATGTAAGCAGTCATGACATCGCCAATAACCTAAACATCCATCACCAAACAGGGTTAAACCATTTGGAGAAAGTTGGCCGCAAAAAGAAGCTCGACGTTTGGGTGCCAATGATCTGACTCAAAAATCGAATCGGATTTCTATCTTCGAATCTTTACTAAAACGTAACAAAATCGAGCCATTTCTAAAGCGAAGTGATGAAAAGTGCATAAACTACAACAATTATGTGCGAAAGTGGTCGAAGCGAGGAGAAGCTTTACAGTCTGTGGCAAAGCCCATGCTGACGGCCAGGAAGATTAAGCTGTGCGGTTTAATTGGAAGAGCATAGTGCATCACGCCAGGCGAAACCATACTCAGAACTGCATTGTCGACAATTAGCGCGATTGCACCTAGCAATTCAAAAGAAACCGGTTGAACTGGTCAATAGAAATGGTGTTGTATACCACGCTGATAACATCGACCGCATACAACGACCCGTCAGAAATTGAGAGAATTTGACTGGGAGGTTTTAATTTATTCACCGTATGGCCCAAACCTAGCACCGTTAAACTATCAGTTGTTTCGGTCTCTGTCATGTAAAATTTGGATATGGATTCAACACCTTGGCCCTAAAGAAGAAAATATATATAACGGGATGGAGTTGATGAGTCCATCCGCGCCTGAACCTTAAAAAGAGTTTATCATATTATTAATCGTTTGGTATGGTGACTGGATGCGGAGACACAGTCACACCTGAATTAATCTGCTAATAAAAAAATTTAAATAAATTCTTGGTGTATTTAATGTATAACTGGTCGTTGCCCTTCGGTGTTTCTCTTTACAGAATCATGAACGTGTGAATCAAGGTCGATGGAATTACACTCGGTTGAGCTGTTACAGTATATTTATCCATAAGTCAGCTACGCAGCTTTATATTGTAATGAAAGAATATATATTTTTCTTATAGACTAAATTCTACGGGGATGATGGGGTAGAGTATCGTTTCAATCATTGTATCACTCCAACAGTAATTCATGATACATTCTTCTGTAATTAATGAAGAAGACATTATTATAATTTTTCTTTATGAATCATTTTCTTTCCATTTTTATAAATAGTATGTGAACTTAAAACATTATATGTAAACTATAACAATCATATCAAGATATTAACTCATGCTACTTCCTTTTCGTTAATAATATATTAAATCGTAGTTTTTTTAAAATTTTTATTAGGAAACTGACGATAAAATTCAACTAACGGATTAATAATTAATTTTTTTCTAAGTATAATTGTTTAATTATTTTTTCCTTTCTTTTTGTTTAATTTTTAATTTATTTCGTGTAGAAACTACAATTCTTCTATCATTACAATGATAAATGAACATCGATTATAGAAATTCATTATAGATGTATTTTTTAGAGTATAAAAATGTCTAGACTAATCGGGATTCAAATCCAGAACCTTCCGGGTGAAAACCAGGTTACATTTTACCATGACGTTGCCGATTTTTGTGGTAAAGACATGCCGTCTTTAGGCATGGTAGGTTAATGCCTAACCTACCTTCAACATTTTTATGTTAACACATGTTCAAAAAAGTTGTATTTTTTGTTTTGCGATTTAAAAGTCTTTCCTATTGTCAATTGTTTTATATCATTAACAGCATTAAACTTCATTACGAAAATAAAAATTATTTTTCCTCTTAAATTAATTAGTTTTTTTTTTACTTCCGAGTTCAATACTGGTAAATTTCTTTTCTGCATAAAGGTTTTATTTTTTCGTTTTACTTGCTTTAAATTTTCCTTATGTTATCCACTTATTTACCCACATATTTGAATTACCTATATACCAACTTTTTTTTCTGGTGATTTATAGTGTTCTTCTTATCATCTTAATATTTTTTTAAACAGATTTCCTTATTAGTCGATTAAAAAAAAGGTGGGGATTTTCAATTTGACCCTAAATTTATTTTAATGTGCATTTAGACATTATTCTACAACAAGATCAATTTTCTTAATATAAGTTTGTTTGATTGTTTTCTAAAATATTTAATTCCTTTGCTTTGTAATATTGATAATTTTTTTCCGTTTAATAGCTAGTTAAAATCTGCCACATTTTGATATGTTTTGTTTTTCATAAATTTTGAAATTGTTAGATTTGTATTTTAGTTTCTGTGGAATTTATTCTTACTATTTTTCTTAGAAACAAATTCATTACAAATTTTGTTCAAAACTTTTATGTTTATTACACATTTAACAAAGTTACTTTACTTCTTACGTAAAATAGTATTGGTTTGAGTATCATTTTCCGCCCTTCCTAACATTATCAGTATAACAATCGTTGTTGACGTGTTTCAGAATACTTCCATTCTCAAAAATATTTTTAGCGCTGAGTCTTCCTAAGTTGGGATCGTGGAATAAATAGGGATGTTAATTCGGCGATTTCAACTCAGGAAGATTCAGTGCTTATAATATTTTTGAGAATAATAGTACTCCGAAACACGTCAACAACGAATCTTATAGTGACAATGCTAGAAAGAGCAAAAAGTAATACTCAAATCAATTATGATAATCCTAGCGGAAATATAAAATATTGTGAAAAAAAAATAGTATTTTTTTCGATCCCAGTCTTTCGTCTTTTTTCCTCAGATTTCTCGAAAACTACCAAAAATATAGTCCTGGGAACTATTTATTTATTTATTTTTTTTTTTCAATTTTTCAGATCAGATTTCATACAAAATACTAAATTTGCCCCTTAATTTGTATCCGAAGAATTATAGTCTGGCTTAATTTTACCGAGGGCGTAGAAATTAGGACGAAAACTTTCATCACCAAGCGTTTCTAAACCTATGTTTATATGAAATTTCTTCTTTATTTTCACTAGCAGAACTGTCTTGAAAGTTTATTACATTCTCGTGAATCACGCAGTATATACATATATAATTCTGAAGTGGAAAATATTTTCTCTACAAAGTTAGTAGGAGAATTTAAGATACAAATTATATATATATATATTTCCCTTATTCCGGTGAGTTACGCTCGATTACAATTTCTTACGTCATTGCTTTGTATTCACTTTTATATTTAAAATAAAAACGTAATTTCTTGCTTTTTCATTTCTTTCATATAGCTTTTTTTTTTTTCTAAAGGACAGCGTTTAATGGTGGGTAATCCAAATTAAATATAAACTTTAGAGATAGAAATATTTTTTAATTTATAAAAGAGATTACTGAAATTATAAGATGAAGTAATTACTTTGTGATTAAACAAAATTTATTTACAGAGAAATAAATCTTTTATTCAGATATATAGATCACGTCGGGAATTATATCGAAATAAAAGGAATAGAGATTAGCATCAAATTAATCATATGGCTTCAAATAATGATAATTTATTACAAAGTATTATGCGATCTTTTAATACGAAGTATTATGTTATAAAATAGACATTAAAAAAAAATTATGTTTATTATCACTTGATAATGAAACGGTTCCTTTTAACCGAGACTGATAAATTTTATCTGACCCTAATTTTTTCCACTTTTGTATCATGTAAACTCGTTCTGGCTGTTATATGAATAACGGTACTGTTACAGAACAGGATTTAATATAAATTGTTTGTAACCAGCTGCAATTGGTAATTCAGCTTTCAACTTGTTTTTTTGAAAATATAAATACTTAATTGTCGTTTAACAAGTTGTTTTTGAAATCTGTACTAAGATTTTAAGTAAAAATGATGGTTTTTATGTCGCTCATTTGGTTCCTTCTCTTTTTAATTATTTAAATTCGAAAAACTGATAATTTAATTCAGGAACGTAGAGTAATATATATAAAAGGTCAATGTGAGTTTTTAATTTCAACACAATCAATCTTTCTTTCTCTGTCTCTCTCTGTGTGTGTGTGTTTGCGCGCGCGAGTATGTTGTCTGACTGTCTGTCCTTGTTATTGTTCACGATTGAAGAGCTGTTTTTAATATAAGCAAGCTTTAAAATTGTGCCTTAAATCAAGTTAAAAAAAACACTGTAATTCTATACTATTTTAATAACATTTTGTATGAATTATGTAATTATATTCATACGTATACTTTCAGATTAATTTATCGATTTTATGTTACCTTATTTATCGATAAAAATTAATGATTTATTTGATGAATAATCTTTATTATTTTTGCAAGATAACTAAATATATTTATTAGTAAGTTAATATAAAATATTAACAGGTTAATTCTATACTTTTTTACTCTTATTTTTTTATACTTACTCCCTCAAAATACGTTTAACAAAAAAGAAAATTAAAAAACTCAGTAAGTGCGTCAGAAGGGCGGATTTCCGATTTTCAATATTTCCGATTTCCGAAACAATATTAGTTTCAGTGTATTTTTTTTTTTTTTGTATGTCATGTTATGTTAGTACCACGTGTTCTTTTGTAATACTGCGATATATTGTATATTGTTCCAATAAATACATTATACTTGTTAATATTTGTGTTTTTTTTTCTTCCTTCTTTTCATGTAGTGGTTAAATTGTGATCACATTAATTGCTTAACACTGTTACTTACCAACAACCCACTTTGGTATTGTAATCCATAATTTGTGTGGTTTTGGAGTTGTGCTGTTAAAAAAGAAAAGTTTCAAATTAACCCAAAACGATTAAAACTTCAGAACTGATTTTTTAGACATAAATCTCTTTCCTTTATACCAGATCACGTTTTAGATTATTGAGAAACTAAAGTACTACAGCGAAACTAGCTCGCATCTGGCGGTTTTGTAAAAATCTGATTTGAGCTACAAACTTGATGCTTTGGGACCATTGGGAAACCAGCTCGCTCCTAGTGGTGTTAAACCACTATTAAACCAATTATATTAAAAATATAATTTTGGCTTTCTATCATGTCACCATTCAAATTACAACATAAAAACTTTGAAAACGTACCCAAAAACCGAGTTTTTTGTCTCCAACTTTGGTTCCTATGAACCGATTCGCATGAAAATCAATAGGGCTCTATTCCCAGTAGTTTACATTACCTCACAAAGTTTTGTCAAAATTTTTTAATATTTGCGTCCAGTAGAACGGACGAAAAAATCTTATACATACATCTTTACACATTGCAGAATCGTGTTCAGAAGACTCAAAAACGTAATATAAAATTGGTTCACCCACTTCCACCGTCACACTTTAGAAAATTTGAACGGACACAGGTAGTGATATCTATAATGTTTTAGGAAAGTTGCTAAAAAAATTAGTATAGGATTATTTTAATCAAGAGCACTTTTAGGATGTATGTATTATAAAGTTATAATTTTAAAAATAAAATTATAAGCAATTCTCTGGAAACACTTTTTATCTTTTAATTAGATTTCATCTCCACCTATTTCTCTTTTCTGGTTTTTGTAAAAATATTTTTAAAAAAAACTTTTAAATTACCCCTCCATGAATTCTTGCATTTCTTAACATTTTAAAATAATCCGCGTTAAAAATATTAAAATCTTAATTATAAGACAATCATAAAATTTGGTATCGAAGGTTGTACCATACTCGTATGAATAAGTTTTTTGTATGATTAAATAGCAAATGTCTCGTTATAAATTTTTTTTTTTGTTTCTTTTGAAAATCGGAAGATTGGTTGCGAAGATAGAACAACATTTCAGAATGTGATCTGTTACATCGGAAGTATACCTAATGCATGCAAAAGTTAACCTTTATCCTCCTAACAAATACTTCGTTTGAATTTTGAAAATCGACCAATTGTTTGTAGGTATTATAAGAGCACCCTATTATACTACCCTAAACAGCGCTTCAGGGGCACCCTGTTTGTTATCGGTTGATGGTGATGATCGTTCTAGCCTCCCACGAGGTGCTCGCATACCTCATCACTCTAGCCTCACACGCAGTCCCCACGGGAAGCCCATTATTGATAAACAGAGATTTTTTTAATTTATTTTATTTAACGTAAATTTAATTCTATTATTTTTGTAATATTATTTATTCAATTGATTCGAATCATTCGGTTCAAACCCAGCTCACACAGTGATAAAGACTCACAGTTCACCGTTCATTAATTCAATTCATTAAAATTTGTACTTTAACCGACAAATCTTCACTTCTACATTTTTTCGAAATGAAATATATCTAAAAATCTCGGTTATGCCAAGAAACATGGGTAAAAATTTGATTGCGATTGATCGAGTAGTTTTTTTATTTTTCCCGAACAAACAAAAAACCCTTTATGGAATAGTATAGAAAAAAAATCTTTATATAAAAGATAACTATTTAAAGATATATTTAAATAATAGTAAAAAATCTTTATATAATAGTATAGACTAAACCTCGTTTAAATTGAATGATGGGGTGAAGTGATTATGAGGAAGGGTTATATTTTAAAGAGGATTAAATTTAATAAAAATTTCGCTATTCCGTTATTTTTATAACTTATTAAAAATTTCTGTATTTATGCAATTATGTAAATTATATACATATATATAAATTATTTTTTTTTTTTAACAAAGAAAAATTTCTTAAAAACAAGAGTTTCACGAATCCTACCGTTACCAAAAATTTATTTATATAATATTTGATTGTTTCAGGGCATGATTTTTATCATTTTTAATTTATTTTTCACTTTAATGATAATGAGGATGAAAACAGTTTAAAACGTACTTAAAAGTTCTAAGAAATAATATTACTACTATTAAAAGTAAAAATTGTATAAAAATTTTTGAATTTTGTTGTTAATTTTTTTATATTTTCATAAGTAACAGAATGAATAGGGATTTTAACTTTGAAAAAATTTACTACAGCAAATAAATTATTGGAATGTGTTCGGAAAAATATGTGTCCTAGCGGATATGAGTGATTAACTATTCAATCAATTAACAAATTAAGAAAGAATTGTTAGTTTTTCGCCAATAGCGAATTTATTTTTAATCTAATATAAAAATAAAAAGCACCAACCAATAGATAGCTGAGGAAATATAAAAACCCTCCCGGGTATTTTTTCTTCGAGCAAAGCTAAAGGCGCTAGCGAATTTTACAATAAGCATCAAACTCGCGCTACAGCTATCATACATAGGTAGTGTAACTCGAGGACGCGCAATAAATAAACTTCTAAAACTCTGTTCCTATTAGAGATAATTAAAAAAGGTACGGATTCATAAGACCCAAAGCTATTAATCAGTCAAATTTTCGAAGTATTTTTAATCTTTGATTGCCCGTTAATCCGGATCTACTGTAAAAATTTGCAATTGTTGATAAAACGCCTATAACAACAAACAAATTCCAAAAAAAATGAAAAAATATAGCATTCTTTGTTCTTGAGCTTACTAGAACTACTAATTCCGTAAAGGATATCTTGCTTAATTGTTTATTTATCGCATTTGAAAATTGCATTTTTTAGAAAAAGAGTATTTGTGTACCTCGGCTAACGATCAAAACCAATCATTCTTAATTATGTTTTTTTTTTTAAATTAAAAAATATTTTGTTATTTGACAGTAAAATATGTATTTTAAGACGCCAGACATTTTTTCAAAAACATTAATTTTTCAGTGTTTCGGAAGTAAATGTTAGTATACTTCGTAAACACATGAAAATGACGGTATAAACAAATTGTTATAAAAAATTGATGAAAACAGATATTTTTATGCAACTTTGCAGATTTATGTAAAAATACGTCCTTTAACCTTAGATTTAATTGATTTTGCAAATTATTTGCTGTTTGTTAAAAAAACGTGGCTTTTTAAAAAAAAAATCTAGTTTTTAGTCAATATATTATTTATTTTTAATGTTATGAAAAAATAAATGTCACCAGTAGAAAATTTGAAACAGTTTTGCATAAAAAAATCTCCCGAACACTTTTTTTCTAAAGAAAAAATTAAGAAATTATGGATAACTTAATTTATCCATTTCGTCTTACTGTATACGAGAAGGTTCCCAGTTTCCAAGCTATTCAACCACAGCGCGATTTTGGTACTTACTATAATATTCGCTAGCGTCCTTAGTTTTGCTCTTAGAAAAAAATACCCGTGAGATTTTTTATGCGAAATTTCCTCAGCTATCTATAGCTTTTTTATTTTTACATGCGATTAAAAATAAAGTTACTATTGGCGAGAAACTAAAAGTTTTTCCTTAATTTGTTAATAAACAAATAAATAGTTATTCGATCATATCCGCTAGGGCACACTTTTATTCTACATACTTTTACAAACACATTACAGAAATTTATTTGCTGTAGTGAATTTTTTCGAGCTTAAGACCTTTTTGAGTCTCTGTTAACTCGGCTAAAATATACGTTATCTTCTTGTAAATGGTTTTTCAAATTTTATCTTAGTAATAGAATGTACATATTAAAATTTTGAAAAAAAAAATTTAATATGTACATTCTATTATTTATTATAATACATAATAGTTTATAAATATAATATATATAATTTATAATATATTAATTTATTATTATATATTTTTGTTTTTTAACATTTCAAAATATAATTTGGATTGTATTTTATGACATTTTAAGACAGCGTAAATCTTTACTGATTTTTGTTCGATTTTACGACTGGTTTTAATATTTTCTTTCCCGATTTTAGTATTGATATCCTGAAAATAATTTACTGGATTTAAATAAATTAAATTAAATAACATTAATAAGTTTTTTTTTTAAATTATAATCTAAATTTCATTCGGGTGATTTTCTTACAAAAGATGACGATTTAATCTACGATTTAGAAGCTATCTATTTAAGTTTTACTGCTAAAATAATAATGAAATTATCTGAATGAGTTTACATTTAAAACGATCGACATAAATGAGTAAATATTTTGGGAAACAAAATTTAGATCGGCCCTACGGTTTTCGAGTTGTAAGCAATTATTAATACGGACATTCTGACTTATGTATGTATACTTTGGGTTGGTTTAAATTTTAATTAAAAATAATGATTTCTTTATAATTTTTTTATATAATACGAGTATCATTTTCAATTTTGTTATTGCTTTTTTGGCAACTGAATTGCTATGTTGTCGGTTAATATTTGCAGTTATGGAGGTATACGACTAGTTAATAGGTTCCTGTCATACTTCCACTATACTCATTTCATGTTGCCAAACAGAAAATAATTTCGACAATGTAGTTAATACGTGTATGTAATGCATATGTACATGTACTAAAGTACTGATGTAATGAGTCATCGCAAAAAAAAAATAAAAAAGTTTCTTCAATTTAGATAATTTACGTTCTCTGTTGATGTAAGCTGACTTTATTCAGTAAACGACAGTTACATCCCTCAAACATTTAAAAGTAGTTATTATACTTTATTTATTATGATCAATTTTAATAATTTATTTGGCCAACGTTATAGTTATAACCATATAAATTTTATTTATTGCCTTATATAGAGTGTCCCACAAAGAAACTTTCAAGATATGTTCTACTGAGGAAAAAATTCATATAAAAATAGTTCTGAAAACGCTTTGTTTTTTAATTACGGCTAGCGAAAGATTTCGTCTGAATTTCAGCTCTTCTTATAAAAAGAAGTCCTACTGTAATTTTTGGGAACCACAAATTAATGTGTAAAGTTGAGGTTTCTTAACCACAAATTAAAGGTTTCTTATGAAATCTGAGCTGGGAAAAAGAATAAAACAGGTCCCAGAACAGTCTCCGGTAGGAATCTCATCATCTTCTGTCGGAAAGGGGGCGGCAAGGAACTCAGCAGTGTCCGACGGGTATCTCACGCGAGATGAGTTCACGTACATTCGGGTTCGGCGAATGTACGTGAACTTACCTTGATTTAACCTAACTTAACTGGCCGGCCTCCGTGGCGCGAGTGTTAGCGTCTCAACCTTTCATCCGGAGGTCCCGGGTTCGAATCCCGGTCAGGCATGGCATTTTCACTCACGCTACAAATCATTCATCTTCATCCTCTGAAGAATGCCTAACGGTGGATCCGGAGGTTAAATTAAAAGAAAAAAACCTAACTTAACTGACGCAGATGGACGCTCCCATCCTATTCCTTAGCCCCCTTCCCAACAATGGTGTTCCTTACCGTCTCAGAGACCGCATTCCACTTCTCAACACTAGCAAGCATGACACTGATTATGTTGTTCGTGTCTAGCGGGCCCGTTGACCACCGCACACCGCGCCCTTGGATTCGTCCACCCATCGCACACAAAAATCACGTGCTCGACATCAAGGACGCCGCAATACGGGGAAGAGTCGACTTCGCTGCGCTTCCTGGTGTACAGATAAGACAGCAGCCATGGTTAAACAGGATCTGAGTAAGGAAGCAGTCTACCTCTCCACACCCCCTACTAACCTACGGCGCGACCTGTTTAATAGCCCGTATGTCCATCTTCACTTGACAGATTCATCCCATCTGGACTTCCAACTATCTATGAGAACACCGTAAGATGACGCCTTATCCTCGGTAACAATCGTCCTTCAACCGTGTCAGTTTACCGGCAGAGTATTAGCGATAACGAACGCCGCCTCAAAGAGAGTTCTGTAGCCCGAGTAGACTCGCAGAGACCTCCTTCTCTGGACCCGCTGTGTTACGTTGTGTGTTTAGGACTCTTATCCAGACAGGTGCTCCATTTAGCAGAATCGAATTCACGACAATGGAGTACACGTGCCGTTTCGAGGATTTTGGCCCGTTCACGTTGCTGAGAAGCCTGCTCAGCTTTAACCACGATTTCGATCATATATATCCTAAAGGAACCCTCCCGTCCAGCCATATCCCAAGGTACTAAACTGAAGTACTGGTAAGCACAGAGACATTTTGTTCTCGGAAGGCGATGTGCCCCAGTTTCCGACTCCCGGCCATGACTAAAACCTTAGTCTTCTCCGGAGTCATCCAGTCCTTTTTCGATTAGCCAGCGTCAGCCTTTCACTAACTTGATGATTTAGTTGCTCCTATCCATCACATTCTGCTCAGTGCCACTCGCTAGTACCAGAACCAAGTCACCAGCGAAGACAACCGGAACACAAGAATCTCAGAACCCCATTTTAGACAATATTTCACCATAGGGGTGACAGCACGGATCCCTGCGGTGCACTCCGATTTACCTACACTAAAATGGTCCTGGCGTTAACGCTAGATACGATGATAGTCCTATGACAGAGATAGGACTGAATCGCCCTTCTCAAATAGGCGTGGACCCCCTTATTTGTAAGCGACGACCGTAACAGTCTGTTGAAGGCGTTTCTGACGTTAAAAGAATATGAGCGCCGGGATTTTTCTTTTCTGTCTCGATCCAGCATCCGCACTGTCGACGGTATTCACCACTCAGTTGATGGCATCAATCGTCGAGTTGCCTGGTATGGATTTAGACCATTGTTGTTGTTTTCAGTGAGCCGCACCACCAAAAAATATCTTCGTGAAGTTATTGATCAAACAAAGTTTGAATCGGTCTTGATTTTAGTATAAATTAAGTCAATTAAAACTAAAAATTCATTAAAATATTTATTTTTTCCTCTTCATAACAATTTTCTGTTTAAAGCGAAAGGTATATACGAGTTTAGAAGATCTGAATGTTCCTATAAAGTTTTAATTCTAGCCGCTATTAATGTAAAACACCACATTTTCGAGAAGTTCTGCGATTGCTGTATAATAATATGTTACAAATAAATGTGTTCACCAAAATTACTTTTAAAAATATATTTACTCCCAAAAATAAAAGTTACACCGAAAGATAATTTATATGTTTACTTAGTTAAATTTTACAACAGAGCACACTAGTTTTATACTGTACTGTTAATAAATAATTTTTGTAGTTATTATTAAACAAAGTATAGTTTATCGGTATTTTTTTTTTTTTATACTATTTCAACATTAAAATTTATGTATTTTTTTAATTTATCTTTTTCTTAAATACAATTTTTTATATCATTCATATTATCATTTTATTCATTCAAATTTTATTTTATATGTCAGAGAATACGTAATTAATTATGATAAAAAAAATTAATATGATATGAAGTCGGTATTATTTATCTGCACCTATAAAACAACATGTCCTGACTGTTTCATAATCAACCCCCAGCAAACGTACTGAATATAAATTGATGAAAGTCTGTGTAGATCTTCTTAAGTGCACTCTAAGAAAATATTTTAATCTTTTTAAATAAATCGATGGGAAGATTTTTTTAAAATGATTTGGTAAATTAATTAAAAATGGCAAAGGGGGCATAAGCAAGGCCTTTTTTTAAGCTGTAATATTTATTCAGTTACACGAAAACAGTTCTGGTATGTGATTTGTTAGGGGGATATTTTTTACCTGAAACGTCTTTAAAATCACACCGAAACATACGGTTACCAGAACAGAAATTTGTAGCTTAACGAAAAGGTCAGTAATCGTCCTGCCTTAATAAGTCCCTAACTATTACTATGAGAGACGTAAATGCGGTGTCATTTTATAACTACATGGTCAACTCGCCGATACGACTTTGAGTTTGCGTCACTGGCGAGGAGGTGACACAGCGCAGATCGGCCAAAACCAGCGCTCCCGATCATTTCCATTCAGTGTAGCTCACGACTTAGACGTGATAGCGCGGTGATTCGTGTGTTTATGTTTACATTTTGTCGAGGTAGATCTATTTAAGTAATAATAACTGTATTTTGGACAATATTTATGTGTACAAAATTAAAGTAAACATGTAAAACAGTATAAAAATTCAATATGTCAGCCTCAACACGCGCATAAGCCAGCCGGAAATATAAATTACGCATATCGTTGGAAAGGGGAGGTTATTGGGCCACGCACAGGTACCCCAATTTCCGGTGCCGAGCGAACGAGACTGTCTCGGGAACGTCGCAAAGCTGGCACGGCGATCTCAGTTAACAATGCTAACGGCGTGAGCACCTCTACCGCTGCTGTACCCGAACTAATGGAAATAACGAGTGAAGATAACAGCTTGTTAAGAAAAGATTAACTATTTTTAAGTGTAATTCGTGTGTTATATTAGACCTCTTACAACCGTTCGGTTGTGCCATCTTATAGATATATCTTGTACTGAGGAAACAATACTCATGCAGGATTTTGAATTCACAGGGAACGTGATCGGTTACTGATCCGTGAAGCGGTTTTGTATTATTACACATCGGTGAATTGGCTGAAGTCCGGCGATCACATCTAGGTAAGATTGTCCACACTCGAAACCTGTGATAAGATCGAGACTGAGTTCGCTTTTGACAAAACCTGTCACTTTCGGCGAAGCCTCACCAAATGCCGAAAAATTTGAATCGTAATTCAAATTTGATTTGAATTGATTTGAATAAAAACAAATTTTTTTTTAAAGAGAGTACTTTCTTTAAATTATCAAACATAAATCGTTTTATTTGACATTTAGCCAAACGGGAAATTAGTTTTGGAAAATATTCTGCGCACATAAATGAAGACAAAGCAGTGTGATCAATTTATTACAGCGCACTAGTGTATATAACTGAAACAGAATTTAACTTCAACGGTAAATAAATGTGTTTATTATGTAGAGAAGTTATTTTACTACCAACGGTACCCAAGCGTGTCATTTGAGTTGTATCTTATTATTACATGTATTTAACTTATTTATTACATAAGATGTTTTAAATGTTCTTTTTTATATACAAATTTTAGTTTTACTTCCTTTATTGAGAAATAAATACAAGTTTTAATAACGGATTGAAATGTGATTAATAATACTTAGTGTACATTTGAGTGTTTTATGTTAAGCTTAATTTGTATCATTAAATAAAAATGAATTTCGATCTTTTAATATTTATTTATAAACAGCATTATTCGCAGTTCTGTTTATCTACGATTTATCAGTTTGATACAATATCAATTTTAACGCGTTGTACCGTACGATTTTAATTGGATTGTTAGGGAAAACTCTCATCGAGATAGGGAAGAGCTTGTTAATAATGAATGAAGAACGGAAGTGTTACTGTTGCAAGGTGAGTCTACCGTACGGTTTTAAAACTTTGTAGTGGCTTCCCATTCGTGTAAGATAATACTGTATATCCATGACCTTTAAACTTTTGTAACAAATTTTTTTTATATTAAATCCTTTTATTTATACAGTCTTTTGACTTAATAAAATTTAATCCGATTAAAATTTTCATTTTATATTTTCTTACTTTTCCAGGATGATATGAATACCGATGCCCGATCGAATTTTTTTTCTGTAATTGAACTTTAGAGTACCCAGTATAAAAATTAAAATATTACTCTATTCCAAAATTTTATGTTTATAATCCCTGGAATTAGAAAGCCCTACTAATCCTTTGTAGTAAAATGTAATATAATAACAATTTTTATTAGTGTGACTTTTTAACTTATCAAAAAATAATAACTTTGGAGTGTGCGAGTCAGTTTTTAATTCACCCCGACCTGTATTACCTACAATCAATATAGCCTTTTTTTAAACTTTCTATTGTTTTATATGGAATTAAAGGTTTTTTCGAGTATATTTTTTCAGTTTTTATCGTTAATTTAAAAAGATAAAATAAACCAATATTGAAAGTTTTTAGAACAGACGAAGATGAATATCTCACAACTGAAATTTAATTGAAGTTCGACTTGGATACCTCATAGTTTGGTTTGTATTATTGTTTAGGTTTTTATTTTTAATAATTACGAACAGAAAATATTTTATTGCTTTGTAAGTGATTTTTTACAATAAAAAAACTAAACCATTTATTAATCTGTTTTTAATGTTTATTTTTGTTTACTACTCTCTTTATAACGTCTGATAATAGTTGTTGAAAAATTAAAATGCGCATCTAGTTACACATTCTCTGAAGTATTATTATCTTTAACTTATTTAAATTATCTTTAACTTATCTTTAACTCTTATTTAATAAAAGCTCTAATAAATAATTTTCAACTTTCGTTACTTTGAGAGAGTTTACATTTTAAACTTAATTTATATACCAAGAAAGTTAAAAGAGGGAGAAAAAAGGAGAAAGGTGCTACATTTATAATTTATAAAATATATTTTATTACTATAAAATTATTTATATTTTCGTAAATTATTTTTGTGTCATCTAACACTAAGAATCTCACTTTTACTGCAAAGTTCTTTTGTGAAATATTTCTTGAATAATGGGAACACAGGCTGCGGCTGCAGACCTACGACTACATTGTTAGGCCTAACAAAAGAGATTGCTTTACTATAAATAGAGACAAAGAATTCAATGATTTTAAAGAAGAATAAAAACAATATTAGTCTTTTGTTACCATAAGTCTTTTATATAGTTTTGGAACTAAAGCATAGATAGGTACCCTGTTATCTAGATGGTACATATTACCTTAAATATATGTTAAAGTACACAAGAAATTTGTAAATTTAACCGCGTTTGTGTATTTATGAAATGTAGGATTTTTTTTTACCAGTTACAACTAGGGATGTAACAAAAATTTGATCACGGGTTCTTTATAAAGAAAAAGTGACCGTTCATTGAACAGATCATTTTGGTAAGATGGGGAGAGAAAATTTAATTAATAAATGAGTCTAAAATTCATCAGATGTCATAGATATTAAATAACGTAGAATTTGCGTATGTACTGAGTGAGAAATTATTTTACTTAATAGACGAACCTTTTTTCTCGCTAATAATAATCAGTTATTACTAAATAGTAAGAAAGAATTTTATTGTTAGCTATGAACTCGTAAGAAATGTAAGGGATGGAGTCAATACACATAAATTATACGTACTAATTGAATTCATATTTGACAGTACGCAAAAAATTACGTGTAATGTATTAAATAATAATAATAACATAAAATTTGTCAACTAGAATAATACAAGACCAACTATGAAGAAAAAAAAGTTGGCTAAGTATTGTATGA
Source organism: Lycorma delicatula (assembly GCF_047948215.1). Lineage (NCBI taxonomy): Eukaryota > Metazoa > Arthropoda > Insecta > Hemiptera > Fulgoridae > Lycorma > Lycorma delicatula. The sequence continues at coordinate 35,333,892 of NC_134463.1, forward strand.
TTTTCCCGGCTACGCCGGTCAAGTCATGATTATCAAAATAAGATTTAAGCATCAACATTTTCAAATTTCGAATAAAAACATTTTTGATTTTCGGGTTTTCTTATTCTAACGGGAAAATTTAAGAAAAATGTATATACAAAGAAGCGATGATTACTTTAAAAGAATAATCCAAAAAAAACTGAATATACAGAGTGTTTATAAAATGATGGGCTGGCTATACTTTTTTCGGATTCTGTTTGTAAAACTAAACAAAAATTATCCTTAGAAAAAATGGCAATTTCTCCTTCGTTCTTCTACTGTCCGCCATTTTGTTATTTTTATATAAAAATTTATATCTCAAGTTCGGATAGACGACTCACATTAATATTTGATAAGCGTCTTGGTTATAAAGTTTTAAAATTAGCAAAAAATTAGGACTTAGATACCTTCGCAAATTACAAAATGACGGTCACGTTTATTTTTCCATCCGTTATATCTCCCTAAATATTAGTTTTGTCAAAATTTATATTATTTGCTAAAATATTAAGCCTTTTATTTTGAATAAAATGACATTTATTTTTTTTTAAATCGGTTAACAAGTAGTAGTTATGGGAGAAAACTGATGTAATTTTGTGTCAAAATTATTAGGTTTATTATTGTGAGAAAATTATTACTTAATCTGATACTAATTTACAATACTAGAATTAACAATAAATAAAAATAATTAATATTTCATCGAATTGAACGTAAAGTGGAGGACATGAAAACATACACACAATTACAACATTTTTCAGCCATAATTCGGCTATTTGTTAACCGATTTAAAAAAATAAAATGTCATTTTGTTCAAAATAAAAGGTTTAATGTTTTAACAAATTCATAAATTTTGATAAAACTAATATTTATGAAGATATAACGGATTGAAAAATAAACATGGCCGCCCTTTTGTAATTTGCGAAGGTATTTAAGTCCCGATGTTTGCTAATTTAAACATTTTATTACCAAGACGCTTACCAAATACTAATGTAAAATTAATATATTCGAACTTGACATATCAATTTTTTATAAAATGGCGAACAGGGAGAAAACGAAGGAGAGATTGCCATTTTCCCTAAGGATATTTTTTGTTTAGTCTTACAAGTAGAATCCGAAAAAGTATAGCCAGCCCAACAGTTTAGAAATACTTCGTATATTTTTAGAGACGGGGAATAATTTTAATAAGATTTTTCCTAAAAATATCCATAAAAATATTTTTACAAATTTGCTTAAGTAAAGTTTGCTCTAAATCAAACACCCCCGTCAATAGACGATAAAAGAACAACGGAATTTTCCAAAAAACTTTTCTGCATTTTAGGACCGGGTCTGTAATTAAAAAAAAATTGTAGACATTCCTTGATATCTTTCAAAAATCTTTTGAAAAAATTTAAAATGTTATATTTTGGTTAAATCAAATAAAAATTTGGTTGACCAGAAAAACCACTCTTCAAGCATGAAATTTTCCATCGACTTGTACCTAGATTGACCAATAATTTTTGTCTGAAGTATGAAACCACTTAAGTCGATACTTTAAATGTTTTACCGCGCATATTAAGTACTCCATAATTTTTCTCTTAGATATTTTAATTACCCCTCTATACCGTCTTTTAAATAAATCCTCATTCTGAATCTTAACTCTGCAACCGATCTTAACAATGATCGATAGATTCAAATCTCAAACGGCCTCAATTTTTCTCAAAGATGCTTCTAATAAAGTCCAGTTTAGTAATAGAGAACTGCAACTACTGTAAAAAAAAACTACAGCAGACACGGTTCTGGGACATATTTTATTCGATTTTTCAGGTCAAAAACCATAAGAAATAACTAATTCTGCCTCTTAATTAACGTATTAAAAATTTCAGTACGACCTCATTTCACCGGGACAACTGAAATTCGAGTGAAATCTTTCACTAGTCGCTCGCAAATGAAGTATTTTATGACGTATGTTTGTATGTAATTTTACCATTATTTTCACAAGAATAGGTTATAAAAATCCCGGGAGAACTTCGTGATGCATTCTGTGTATATATTTATATAAATGATATAATTTAAAAGCAATGAATAATACGTATTATTTAAGCCTGCATAAAACATACGTAACGTTTGGAATTGTATAAGCGGAACACAAGATAGTAACGTTCTTACATGAACAGTACACTCGGTTTAGGCTCACGCTTCCAACTGTCTACGGCAACCTGTTAAATAGGTTTAGAATTAGATTTAAGGTTAATTTTCGAAATCGTCCCTGGTGACTTGATCATCAGACCGTACTGTAAAAATGTTCATTACCTTATAAACCTCCTGAAAGACTTCTTTTCGGTAAATAGGCTTTGATTTGCTTGGCGTTTCTCCCGCCACCACCTCATTCGGTCGCCCTAAAGCGAATGTCTGTGCCACAAACGGCTACTGAGCCTAGAAACAGTTTAGCGACCAGTGTCTTAAATAGCTCCTAGAGCTTACCTAAACAGCGTGAACTGACTAAGCGCGGTGCCATACACCACCGGCTTACGTGTCCCAACCGCTCACTTGTAATATATTCACTAAAATGGATAGACGCACCCCGTCAACTACTAAAAATATATCGGTAATTAGGTTGTAAAGCAACTGATATATAGAAGTAAAAGCTACTTTGTAGTAGAATGGTATATGACTATTGGGTTATAGATTTTATTTCGCATAAAATTAATGAAGTTCAGGGATCGATCTGCAGGTCCCTTACCAGTTCACACTAAGGATGACACTAGCGCTACTGGTGAATTCTTCGCACATTCTTGACAGAAATTTGATCTATATACTTTAAACATAAAATTAAATACTATAAATGAAAGATACGGGACAACGTTCCCATTTAGCAACTGGTCGCTACCCTGGTCATAATTCGTTGGAATACCATGAGGATTTTTTCCCAGGATGGAAGCTTTACATTATTGGTCAATTGTGTATGTAAGTGTCCGACTGAATTATAAACGTTTAGTCTGAACTATGTTCCTATGTAACAACATTGTTTTTTCCATAAAATAAAATTTGCATATTACTTTTTTATGAGATTACGGGAATCGACTGCTACGATCATTAGCGTTAATCGAAATTTATAGCGTATGAAAAATGCCATGGCTGACCGGGATTCGTATCCAGGACTTTCAGATGGAAAGCCGAGACGCTACCACTGAATTATTTTATTACAGCTGATAATATCAAACTGATTTTATTTAAGTTTGAAACTGGTAAAATACTTCAGAGAAGAATAGTATAAAAGATTAATATTGATCAGTCTTAATTTAGGTTATCTAATCAAATCTGAACATGAATTTTTTTAAATTGTTGATCTTAACCAATAAATTAATTTATTTTTAAATCAATAAAAAAAAACTCAGGATAATTTTCTTATATAATATAAACGAATATGTGTACTGTTGGTAATGACGCAAAGATTGTAGTGGCTACATAACTTAATAGACCAGCTGGATTCTATTTATATACTGTATTAACTGTTACATCCTTGATCCATAACCTTGTTATTTAATCCCCTTGTTCATTGAACATACTATAACATTCCATCTGCTAAATATTGTATGTTTTTTGCATAAAATTAAAGGATTGGAAGATTACATAAAAAGTGAGGACAAAACATCAGTTTTTATAGTTATGTAAAAGACGTGTTGATGAAATGGACTTAATTGTTAAATACGCATAGTTAATTTTACGCACGCGCGCGTGGGTTGTGGGTATTTGATAATTGAGATCTATCTGAACTCTTTACAGTTCAGTGGATGCTTCTACAAGCTACAGAATTCCAGAAATGAGTGACGGTATCAGTCATGAAAACCTGAGATGTTCTCGGAAATACATATTTGCTATACTTATCCTAAGTAAACGTTTTTCGATCTCCCTCAGAAATTATACTTGGATTGAATAGCGTTAAAGATTTTTGTACTTTTTCGCTATTCCTTCATGACTGTGTTAATAAACAGCCGACGAATCTTACTCTATTGTCTATTTTAATTTAAATGGGGGTAGGTCTAGTGCTATATCTATGATAAGGATATTGAGACGTGTAGAGGCAATGCTTCTTTGATTTTTATTTGTGTTTGAGGAAGACTAGGACCGGTTTTAATCGATAGATAACTCAGCCATTCAGTTTATAGTACTAAGGCCGATAAGAAAAAAGATCCTTTGACTTATACATAGGCATCACTCCTCCAGATTATACCATGATTAACTTTACGAGTGTCCTGGCTTCTTCAAATCAGATTTAGCAGTAGAACTCAAAACGAAGGAAAAGATATGAAAATAAGAGACAAAAAAAGGTTGATGGGAAGTGTTTACGCCATGCGTAAAGTTCCGTTATTTCCAATGAATTCAAAGCTAGGGATGGGTCATGTTGTTTGTTACAGGCATAGTAAATTTTACTATGTTTCGTATTTTGGGCTTGTCATTTGTACCTGGTTGATTATTTGTTCTCGTGCTCGACACTTCTGGCTCCGGCCAGACTGTCTGCTTCCGTCATCCTTAGTGACCGCGTGTATTCATTTCTCGAATTATTTTTGGCTACCCTTTTCACACACCCGTTATTCATTCGTTCCCGTACTAATACATGCACACATCTCTTGTTTTTTACACACACTCTCTCCTGTCCACTACCTGTGTCTGGTTTCCCCCTCTTTTCTTTCACGCCATCTTTTCGGCAGAGTAGATCCATCATTCCTCCTGTACAGTCGCCTATGGCCATTCTCTCTCAAACTTTGTGACAATATTTCATCGCATTCATACCCGCATAAACGTTGCGGTATTTCTCTGTCGAAATATTCTCTAGCTCTACTCGGCAGTGTCTCGTAATTTCACCGATCTCAATGTTTTGTTTTGCCTCGTTTCTTCGTTAATATATTCTTCAAATTCTACATTACGTCTCTGTGGAAAGTGTTTCAATCACTACAAGCTGCCAATTCTATTTAGACGCCGAATCTTCTCGAGCTGCGGATTATTTTCATCAATGCAGAATCTCCAAACTCGTCGCTACATATCTGAGATGCTACGTATTATTCTACCACTAAACCACGTCACACCCCTGTACTCCTGATACACCAGTGCGGACTACGCCCTGGATTACTGTATGTATTCATTTACCTTCATTCACGAGTTCGTATCTTGATATTATTTGTGTGCTACAGGCAAGTTCAATTTTCATTATTTATTACGTTCAACAATTATTTTATCATTAACATTTACTGGAACATTCAGTTCATCATACCCTATGCCTTTCGATTTCAAGTTTAATTTAAAAAACCATTTATTCACTTAAGTGCAATCATGCTAGGTGGCTTACCTATTTTACATGTTTAATTATTACGTTTTGTCATTCTAATTAACTCCATAATTTATTTTTTGTAACTTGTTACAAAATCAAGAATGCTTATTTATCAATATGAACTCTATTTATATTATTACTTATTTTAATGTGATTATATTGTAATTAACGCCTTTTATACTGAAATTATTGTAATTTATTTTTTCTAAGCTAATAACATCTGTTCATTGCTAATTTTCATATTACAGTATATGTTAGTAGTGCAACTGTTTTCCAGTTCCACTTTCTATTGATGTTATGTTTTAAGTATCTAATTTGAAAATAAGGTGTTTTATGTTCTCTTGTTTTCAGGCTTTGTTACATTGTGTATTTAAAAAATGTATATTCATGTATTTTTTCATTTAACATCATTGTTCATATGTTGATTCAGCTGATATTTTAAGTATCATTAAGTTATGTTAATTTCATAATTTCTTTTTATGTTTTAAGGTTATGATTCTAACATAAGTTCATTTGTTTTATTTTCAATTAAAGTCCAATTTCTTTTGGCAAATACTAGCTGTGTGTTTTTTGTTAACTTTACCCAACATAGCTAGTAAGGATCTACTCATGAGAAGTAATGCGGTTCCATTGCCACCCGTTTTGACGATAGCTCAAACTTCCTCAGGCACGAGTAGCTATCCCATTCAAAATCTCTTAGGTTATCGAAGCATTTTTACCCAGGAGGAGATCAACATAATAATTATCAATGGATTTGTATTTACCAAATTAAATAAATGCTGCAACAAATTGTTTTCCTTCAGGAATTAAAGAACCAACCGAAAAGAGAGTTTAAAAAAAAAACAACTTCGCCCGTCCCTGGAATGTATGAACCGTAAAATTCAACAAATAGTAGAATATTCAACAAAAAGTGAAATATAATGGTGGATACTTACTGTGATCTAGTAAAGGAGCGGCCAGCATGTGGAGTTTTCCGGAACTATTTTTCCTATCCGATGGCTCCATAGTAGCAGCTAAAGTTGATGTCGGATAAACTAGGTCTTCTTAATTATTTTTAAATATTCGGATTTAAATGTTAGTTTAAGGATTTGTTAGATTAAGCAGTTTTGGGTAAAGATCTTACTTGAGATAGAATTAGGTTAATGAATTTTTCACAAATCATTCATCAGTCTTCTTAATACGAGAAGATTTTATGGTAAAGCCTGTAAGCATAAAAAGAAATTAAAATGCATAAATTTCTGCAGTAATATCTGTAGCACTCAGCTTGTTCTAGGTACTAAATAGATTTCCTGAACCAATCTTACTCTTAACGTTTTCTGAAGAGCTAATATTGAATTCTAAAAATAAAAATACAATTTTTTTCTATAAAGTTTAATAATCTCTTTCTAACTTTCATATTTATATTTTTATTTCACACAGAATGTGTAGTTATACAAAACCTAAATAAAATTTATATACATCTAAAAATTCAATTACATAAGATATTGATAACTAGCGGTTTATATATTAATAATATATTAGAACAATGTGATTTTTATCTAATATTGCCACGTGACAAAGACATGAAAGTTTTTTTTGTAGATTGTTTGAATGAAATAGTGTGTATTCAATAATTATTGACCTTTAGCCGTTACCTTTGATACTAATAGTATCAAGTGATAATGTTAGTCTGACACACACACAGTCGCTTTCGCTCTCTTTCACTTTCACTCTCTCTCTCTCTCTCATATATATATATATATATATATAGAGAGAGAGAGAGAGAGCCGTTGTGTACTGGCTGCTGTTATATTAAAGATTCCCTCCTCGCTGCCCGTACCCATTGATAATCCTCTGTAATTAGTATTGAACTATCTGTAATCCCAACTCTATTTAGAATTTTTTTTCAGTTTATTTATTCAGACTTGTTAAAACTGCTGAAATGACTTAAATGATATTTATACGATATTTTAATCTTAAGCTGAATTAAAGTCAGGAATTATATTAAATAATGTAACGTTTTGAAAGTTTCATTATTACTAAATCTATTATTTCGATGAAATTTTTATTTCAGTCAGAATTGAATTTAAAAAAAACCGTTATTAGAAAAATGAAATAAATGTTAGTTTTTTATAAAACCACCCGCTCGAAAAATATTTTTCTCGAGTTTCTTTCGTTGCGTTTTTCGCACGAGGAGCTATAGACATAGTTAAAATTAAATAAGACAACACATATCTGTGTTTTATTTAATTCTGAAAGTTACAGTACGCGTGCTGTACTTTAATAAATGGTAGGGAGAAAAGAATAATAGTAAACAATATTACGAGTCATACGCTAAAGATAATTTCTCAAAAAGGGTGTTTTTGTGTATCTTACATCCGAATTACTAAAGATGGACGAAGCAGGAGCAATATAAAATGCTGAATAACAAAGGCGAAATGAGCCTTCGGTCAGAAATCTAATTTTTTTACGTCAAAAATTAATTTAAACGTCAGGAAATCATTTTTGAATGTATATATTTGGAGCGTAGCTTTATATGGAAGTGGAACTTGAACGATCAGACTACCTGAGAAGAAAATTAAAAGCTTTTGAAATGCGGTGCTATAGGAGAATGTTAAAAATCAGACGGGTGGATAAAGTTACAAATGAAGAGGCGTTGCGGCAAATTGATGAAGAAGAAGCATTTGGAAAAATATAGTTAAAAGAAGAGACTGACTTATAGGCCAAATATTAAGGCAACTTGGAATAGTTGTTTTGATGTTGGAGGGACAGGTAGAAGGGAAAAATTGTGCAGGCAGGCGACGTTTGGAATACGTAAAACAAATTGTTAGGGATGTAAGATGTAGGGGGTATACCGAAATGAAACGACTGGCAGTAGATAGGGAATCTTGGAGAGCTGCATCAAACTAGACAAATGACTGAAGACAAAAAAAAACATCCGAGTAGATCTAGGTAAGTTACGAATAACGAATTGTCCGAATGTAGATGATAGGTGTAGTGATGTCGATATTCTACATTGCAACAAAAACGAATAGGGTAAGAACTGCACACATTAGCATGAGCTATTTTACCCACACGTACAGGAATTAGTTCGAGTGTAGTGTCCAAATAACTTTCCTTTATCTACAATTTACCCTTTTGTTTAGTTTTTATTTTTTATAATATCTAATAAGGCAGTGTAGGAATTAGACGGAGTCATGGATTACGCAGCCCGTCGATGGAACCAAATTACGAGAAATGAGAAAAAGTTAGTGAAAGAGAAGATTGTCGTCAAATGGTTATTTGATGTGAAGCAGAATAACCAATTTGTCTTCGTTCTTTTCTATTTCAAGCTGAACTTTTAACATCCTGAGATCTTCTATATATTTTTAATCATTAAATATTATTAAAAAATACAAATCCACCTTACCAACAATTAATTTTCAACTTCTCGAGATCTTTCAGTCTTATAGTCTATATTCTTATCAGTATATATACTGATAACTATCAATCAGTCATTGGTGACTGCTTCATATTTTAATTTTTTAACTTTATTTTATAATGATATTTTAATCTCCAGACGATGGTTTAAGGACTGAAAGATCTCGAGAAGTTCAAAATTAATTGCTGGTAAGTGGGATTTGTACTTTTTAGTAATATTTAATAATTTATTAATATATCAGCGGTAAACATATTTGAGAGATTGATTTTTAGATCGTTTATAATCTTTTCCAACCTCTCTTTTTTACACCTTTTTTACTGATCCTTTGTGCATTATTCTCATCTACTATTTTCCTCTCATTATAGAATTGAGCTGGTTAGTTTTATTTTCATTAATATGTATTTTTCTGATTTATTACTTCTTTGTTACAAGAGACTGCTCAGAAAGGAGTGTAATGTATTTAGGGTGTATGTGTGTTTATTCCGTCGTATTATCTAATCGGCCGAATCGATTTAGATGTATGACCCCGCGTTGGAATCCTTATGTTACTGAGAATGTCTAGGCTATATATATATATATAAATATATGTATATATATATATATATATATATATATATATATATATATATATAATATATATATTATAATTCCTTATATATATATATATAAGGAATTAATCCTATTATGTTTCTGATTATGATAAATGTAAAGATTGATATTACTGTGATTAAAATTTCTTTTTGGTGAGTTATTAATTTATTCATTTATTAGTTTTTTTTCTATTATTTTTATTATTATATTTATTCGAGATTTTTTAGTTCAGTATCATTTTGGTAGAATTATTGTTGTTATTATTATAATTATTCAGTTTCTTTGTAAAAGTTTAGTTGTTGGGTCAAATGTTGAGAATAGTCTAGTTATCATTTTCAGTTAATATATATTTTTATTTTTTTTTTTTTTTTATTTGGGTTTAGATTAGTTATAAAGAATAATTTTGTTATGTTTATTATTTCAAGTGGAATCACTTTATTCTTATTTATATAGTTTAAAAAAAAACAATACACTTTCAATGTATAAATAAATAAATTTTATAAATGTCCAGAGAAAAAATTCATAATAACAATTTCAATGTTAGGCTTTTAATTAAGCTATCCGAACAAAAAAATAAAAATAAAATAAAATAAAACTTCAGAATATTTAAAGTAAACCTATCAAAAAAAAACCTAACCATTTCAAAAATCCAACTAAACCACCCGAAACAAAAGATTCTAATCAACCTACATCAACTAATCTATAACTAAAATAACAAAAACTAAAAAACCGATTTAAAAAAAACCTATATATATATATATATATATATACAAATGTAGTAGTGGAGATTTGCCGGTTAAGCACAAACTTTAATGAACTGTACGTAAGCCTTTGTCACTGTGTTTGAACTGAATGATTTAAATCAATCGAATGAGAATAATATTACAAAAATAATAGATTTAAATTTACGTTAAATAAAATAATATTAAATAAATTAAAAAAATCTCTGTTTATTAATAATGGGCTTCCCGTGGGAACTGCGCGTAAGGCTAGAGTGGTGAGGTGATGGGAGCACCTCGTGCGAGGCTAAACCAATCATCACCAACTGGTAAAAAATGGGGTACCCCTGGGACGTTTTTTGTGAGGTGCAGTGGAGTGCTCTTATAATATCTCTGCCAACAATCATCCGATTTTTCCAAATTCAAACGGTGTATTTGTTAGAAGCTTGAAAGCTAATCTTTGCATGCATCACATACACTCTCGATCTAACAGATCATGGTTATTCCGAAATTTTGTTATATCTTCGCAAGCAATTTTCCCATTATGAAAATTCAAACGTGGTACTTGTTAATATAATACGATTGAACCAAACCAGAACAAAAATTAACCGATATACTCAGGCATCGAATGGTCCACCACGTCTAATCCAGTTTAAGAAATTAGCAAGTGATTTCTATCTACTAAAGAAAAATGTGGCGTGAACCATCTTACTGGAAAATAATTTGCAGTCTAGTTTGTATATCCTTCAAAAAGCCGGAAAACTATTTTTCAAGAAATGAACGTATGGATCTCCTGTAATGTTTTCATTGTAAACAAACGGTCCCGGAATGTTGTCATAAATAATACCACACCAAACATTAATGTGAAATCTATGTTGTAAACTAGTTTCCACAGTAACATGTCGATTGTCTTCGCTTCATAACAATTTTTAGAATTGAAGACTCCGTTTTTCATAAAAAAAAAAGGCTTCATCAGTAAACAAAATTAAATTTACCTTATCAGCATCCTCTAGAAGCCAATGACAGAAGTTTAACCGCTGGGGGTCATCTGTTGGCGGCAAATTTTGAACATTCTGCAAGCGGAGAGGATAAAAATTTTCTTTCCGTAGGATGCTCCACACTTTATTTTTTAACAAACTAGTGCGACATGAAATTCGCCTTGCACTAATGCCTAGACTACGGTGAATATACTGAATCACATGATGTGTTCATCATTAACACGAAGATTTACTTGTTAACAGGTTGGCGTTCAAAACGAACATGTTACAAATGACCCGTTCGTTCGTAAATACCTAAGAATGTTTCAATACTGCTTTAAAAAGAATGTTTATTAGGTACGGAAAATGTAATACGATTTTCTGTCTTTTTTCGTCTGTTTTGTTTCAATGAAAAACCGATTTTTTAAAATTTTTTTTACTTTTTGTTGGCTAAATTTACATTAATTTTTTCACGATTTAATTCTCTACAAGTTTTGTTTCTAAATCTTTCCACATTTATTAGTGTTTTAATAAAACCAGTGTACTACAAACTTAAAAAAATTGTTTTTCGACAATGAATTTTGTGTTTTACGTCGTATATCTTAAAAACTATTAGAATTACAGTTCTGGGAATTATTTTATCCTATTTTCCAGTTTAAATTACATAAGAAACCACCAAGCTTATTCCTAAATTTGGGAACCAAAAATTACAGTAGGGTTTTGTTTTTATTACAAAAATTGAAATTTTCGCTAGCCAACTCGAAGACAAAGCGTTTCCAAACCTACGTTTATGTAAACCTTTTCCATTATTTTCACCAGTAGAACATATGTGTCCTGATTTCTGTAATTGAAAAAATAATTGTTTGGATACACAAAGAACTATCTCCAGGCTATTTTTACACAAAGTAAGTCTCGATTTTTGGATAAATAAAAAAAAAGATATAAACAAAAGATATTAAATCGCCATATGTGATTAAGGTATTAAGATTTATAATTATATGGCGTTTTATGTAATATGTGGACCAGAAGTCTTGCGTACGCGTATTTTAGCGGTATGGAAAGACTTAAAATTTAATTCTAATTTCAATGAAGTCATTGTTTTAATAGATTAATAACTAGATTAATTAAAAAATGTTTTTAAAATATTTTTCTTTAAGTAATGTGAAAATAAAAATTATCCAACAAATGAATGAAATTTTTATTAGCAGCTATCTATACAGATTCTTCTATTTTTACTTAATTTTTACAAAATGATAAACAACAGAATAATTATGATTTATAATCTAGACGTATACAGAGGGAAGTACGTTTACAAGCCGATAAGCGTTATGATTTGTTGGACTATATTTCTCGATTAATATTTTTTTCTTAGAATTTTATTCTAATTTATGTTAAAATTCAACCCTTAGTATTACAATTTACCGATTCTACTGGTTGGATACCCGACTGGTTGACGTTGTTAAGCGGTTCATTTGTCTGAATCGCTCTCCCTTTCATTCCAAATGATTCGAAAACTTTAATAGGGGTATTCCTCTGTTATGGGGTGCGTTTTTTTTATATTTAGCTCTATTGAATTCACACTGTATAAACAACTATAGAGGAAATGAGTTGGATGAATGATTTTTTTTAATTCTTTATATAACAATGTGTACCTTAATAAAAGAAAAACTGATATGGACACCATATGACTTCCTTTTAGGCCTATTAAATTACATATATACATTTTTTATTGCACTTCGTTTAAATTTATTTTATTTAAAAGTGAGATTCGATCCTCCAATTCTTTAATAAACTGGACGGTTACACAGAAAAATGGCCCTAAAAATTTCCGTAGCATTTTATATTAGTTTATAAATTAATTTTGTTTCTCGTCGCTCAAGTAGATATGTGGTGTAAGTGAGAACGTGTCAAATCCGTAACCATGCATACATCGTTTCGAATCCGACTTCATATACATATATGTTTTTTAACTTTTTTTTAAAAATTTAAATAGATAATAGAATGTTTATTAAAATCCCTTAAATAAAAAAAAAAAACAAAAACGAAGAACATATAGGCCATGGCCTTATTCATTAGCCGTTTCTGTTTTTCTTACTTTTCAGAAAATGGAAAAAAAATTCATTACTCGGTCAGTCTGTCAGTAAAACTATTTTAACTTTCAATGATGAATATTTTACAGACTTCTTTACACGAAGGGTTTTATAAATTTGAATGGTGTACATTGAGTTATCTTCAAAGTAAAGATTGATCATTTGAATACAAAATTCATTTTTTTTTATATATTAAACTAATATCTTAATCTACATAACAGAATCTAATTCAACTTTAGAACATTTGTAAAACTTTGTGCGCAGAAATATAGAAAACATAAATTACATGAGAAACCTAAAAGAGGTATTTTTCAATTTAATATTAAAATATATTTTCTGTTTATAAGAAAATTAAATAATTTTAACCGTAATTTGATGAAATAATAAAAAATAATGAGTACACTCTTAACACACGCATAAAGTTTCAACTCGCTCACCGCTGTGATTCACTGCATAAGCGCATATGAAAAATACGCTAATATAAACAGCATAACCTCAAATTGAGATAGTTGTCTATTATCGTCCTTAAATTGAGTGTAACTGAAGATAGTATCAAACAATCTTCAGATTTTCGTATGCGCAACTTCAGATACACTACTATAACATACGAGGTGCGACAATAAAGTAATGAAACTGATTTTTCTTTGCAAGATGTGGCAACCCTGCAGCTTGCGTAGGCACACCATCTTTGACCTTGGTCTATAAGCTACTTCTAGTCCAAGCGGCACATTGATGCAACTGCTCAGTCGCGAGTTGTGTTGTAATAAGTGAACACGTGTTTGTGTCTCTCGTCACAGAAATGAAACCGCAAAATATTGCGCAACAGTATGCCATTTCTTTTTGCGTTTAATTGGGAGAAAACGCGACGACAACTTACGGTAAGCTTCAGAAGGCTTTTGGAGAGGAGGTTATGTCAAGAGCTCAAGTTTTTCGGTGGCATAAAATTTTTAGTGAAGGCAGAACGAATGTTGAAGATGAAGACTGCAGTGGACGACCATCAACCTCACGGACAGATGTCAACTTGACCAGGGTGCGTGAAATCGTACGATCTGATCGAAGATTATCCGTGAAAATGATTGCAGAAGAACTCAACATCAATCGAGAAACGGTTCGTCTAATATAACTGAAGATCTTGGTATGAGAAAGATTTGTGCAAAAATGGTTCCCAAAAATCTCACACAACAGCGAGAAACACCGAAAAATGTGGCAGCCGATCTGTTAGAGCAAACGGAAATCAATCCAGATTTGTTGAGCCGTGTTATCACTGGCGATGAAGGTTGGTTTTTTCAACACGATCTAGAGACAAAACGCCAAAGTTCGCAATGGTGCTCAAAGGGATCACCCAGACCAAAAAAAGCTCGCATGTCAAAGTCAAAAGTGAAATGCATGCTTGTGTGCTTCTTCGATTCCAAGGGAATTATTCATAAAGAGTGGGTGCCTCCTGGACAAACAGTTAACCAATATTTCTACAAAGAAATTTTAGAAAGACTTCGTAAACGAGTCCTTCGTGTCCGTGCCAACATTGCTGATAATTGGATTCTGCATCACGATAATGCGCCATCCCATACTGCTCTGACAGTACAACAATTTTTAACCTTAAAACAAATTTCAGTACTACCACAGCCACCTTATTCACCAGATATCGCTCCGTGCGACTTTTTTCTATTTCCAAAAGTCAAAATGGCGGTCAAGGGACACCATTTTCAAACAACACAAGATGTCCAAAAAGCTGTGACGAGGGTCTTGGAGGATATTACAGAAGATGAGTTCCAGAAATGTTTACCATCAGTGGCAGAAGCGCTGGAATAAGTGTGTGCAATCAGAGGGAAACTACTTTGAAGGAGACAACACTAAACATGACTAAAACGGTAAGCAACATTTTTTTTTCACTTCAATCTTTGGAGATTTTCGAGCCACAAAATGTTATACATGATGGTATTTCGTAATCCTCATACCTCAAAACGTGAAAAAAAATATATTTTCACTCCCCCATCGCAATATGCGACCGAAAAAATACCTCAAATTGAGGTTACGTTGTCTGTTTCCGACCTTAAATTGAGCGTAACACACAAACGGTTCAACCGAAATTTAATAAAATTTTCACATGTACAACTTCAGGTACACTATTACAGTATATATAAATTTCAATAAAATTTATCTAATAGTTTTGAATATTTCCAAGCCACAAATTTTATTCATACAAGCCTATGTAGCTAAGTAAATTATATTTTAAGTGAATGGTATTTCGTATTCCTCATACCTCAAAAGGTAAAGAATATTCAATTTCAATCCCCTTACCTAATCCACCGTGGGAAAGAAAGTAGTAATACCGTATTTTTTTTCGAAAAGTCGGTATAAAGCTTTCGACAAGCTTCATATTATCCTTTATTATCTATTTTTAGTTAGTTTATTTAACAATTTATATGTTCACTTCGTTGAAGTTACTTTTTAGTTCATCACATAAAAATAATTTGTCGTTCAAAAAATTCCTTTATCTTTTCGAACAGACAAAAATTTTTCGAATGTAAGAATTTTATATAATTACTGAAAATATTATGTTCTACCCGATAATCCTCAGCAAACGACCCGTATTAGGGATGGAGAAGTGAATACGCGTTATTATGGGCAATACTATGTCCTTTTTGAATCGTTCCGAAACATTTTACATCTGTTTCCATAATATTTTTTTAAATTCATTGCATTAAAATAGCGAGTAGTTATTTATCAATTTTAGATGCTATCAGTTTGTAAAGTTAAAGAATCGTTTCACTTGACGAATTTCGCCGCTGACGACAATGTTAATTATCTTATTTATTTTTAAACATTTACAATTCGTATGTAAATAATTACAATGAAGGGCGGTAAAAGGTAAACTGCAAAAACAATATCATCAAATCGGTTAACTCTATCTTACAGACGTGTTTACCTTGGTAAGAGAAATTATTGTACGGTCGTTACTTTTAAGATAACCCTTCTATCACGTAATAATACCCAAAACATTTCGCAGATTATTTTCTTTCGGAAATAAAAATATATCAGCTACACCTATCAACCACTTTACTTCGGTAGTACTAGAGTGAAAACTTTCAACACATGTAAGAATGATTTATTTTTTATTGGAGGATGTTATCCTTCCAAAAAAAAAATCTTATCCAATAAAAAGCTTATTCAACCGTCCTTGATTAATTCTCGTTTTTTTCAACTTACATAATTGAATAAAAACTGTACTTCCTTCATATTATTACTTATATAATTTTAATTTTTTATTACCACACTTATCAGATAACTGTATACATAATAATATATTATTTTTGTTACGTAACAGTAGTTGGCAAACATTATATATATAGTTTGCCAAAAGTATAAGATTTTTATTTTTTAAATTCTTATTTTAAAAGATTGGGTTTATTATTGCTAACCTATTTACGTGAACATCAGCCAAATTTTATTTTATTTTTAAATATCTTATTGAATTATACATTCGTTCGATATGCATATGAAGAACAACTTGATAAAAGTTTGCAGATTATTTGGAAGATCTAGAACGTTATAAATATATTGTGCTCGTACTCAGTATAAACAAGGAGTTTATTTTACTTTCACCAACGTTTATCTTTTAAAATGTAACTTCTGATCAAATTTTTTGAGTCTGAAAGACGATAAAAAAACTGCTAGAATTTTAATTTTGAAATAAAAAGAGGTAGTATTAGATGAACGTGTTAGATGTCTGTGAAACTGTTGCGTTTAGGATAAGGCACATTTTTTTTTACTTTTTATGACGACGACATTAGTTGCGCTACATCTTTGATAAAAGTTTGGTACTTTATAACTTTTGTTATTTATTGTTATTATCAATTTTTGCAAGCAATCTTAATTATATAATTATAGCATACGTCGTTACGTAGAAAACGTTTATTATTTAAAAATGAATAATAAGCAAATTAAATACAAGAGATAAATATTAAAAATTAAAAAACACGACTGCAAAAAAAACAATGCTGACAAACATTGCTCTTTATTATAGGATAATTACTAATATAAAATAATTAAAGAGTGTGCGGATGACATTTTTGTATAAATTATTTGCATTTAGTGTAATATTTTTTCAAATATTTTAAATTTATTCAAACAAATATATATTTATATACCCTATGGTACTGCCGGTAATATAAGGATTCCAACGCGGGATGATATATCTAAATCGGTTCAGCGTTGAGCTAATACGTAAAATAAACATACATACATACACCCTAAATACTTATACTTCTTTTTGGGCAGTCGTGTAAAAATGCATTAAAATTAAATTAAAAATTTGAACAGATTTAAAGCAAATAAATCTGTACCTATAAAACAACACGTCCTTTCTTTTCTTGTTTAGCCTCCGGGAATTACCGTTCAGGTATTATTTCAGTAGATGAATGAGGATAATATGTATAAGTGTAAATGAAGTGTAGTCTTGTACAGTCTCAGTTCGACCATTCCTGAGATGTGTGGTTAATTGAAATCTAACCACCAAAGAACACCGGTATCCACGATCTAGTATTCAAATCCGTATAAAAGTGCCTTTACTAGGAATTGAACGCCGGAACTCTCGACTTCCAAATCAGCTGATTTGGGAAGACTCGTTCACCACTTGACCAACCCGGTGGGTTAAAACATGTCCTGACAGATTTACAATCAACGCCTAGCAAAAACTATTGAAGATAAATATTGATGAAGATTTGCTTACACGTTCTTACGGTGTAAGTGCACATTAAGAAAGAATTTTTTTTAAATTCCGAATTTAAACGGTTAAAATGGAGTAAAAATGAAATTTACTGTTTTCTTTTTTTTAATTTCTCAGTAACAAATGAAGATATCAACTTGATTTTTGGTATATGTAATCTAATATGAACATTTAAATAACCATCTCTAGATTTTTAGAAATTTTACCCGAAAGGGGTAAAGAAAGGTAAAAAATATTTGACCAATGATTGTAGATTTTCCCTATTTCTGACCGTACTAAACGAGATATTCACTCGATTTGGGCTTGCAAACAATCTTCAGATAAATATCTAAAAGCCATTTTCGTTTATTTAAGTGGTGAGACGGTGTACGACGCGGCGGCTCAACCAACACAACCACTGCCACTGTTACTGTATGTACGATGTGACTTACTGCACATACCTCCGAATATTTGACTAAAAAATATAAAATAAAAAAATGTTAGAAAGAATGGGAAACGAAGTGCGGTCACCTCCTAATGGTATTTGTCGGGTATAACCCACCGGGTTGGTCTAGTGGTGAACGCGTCTTCCCAAAACAGCTGATTTGGAAGTCGAGAGTTCCAGCGTTCAAATTCTAGTAAAGTCAGTTCTTTTTACACGGATTTGAATACTAGATCGTGGTACCGGTGTTCTTTGGCGATTGGTTTTCAATTAACCACACATCTCAGGAACGGGTCGAACTGATACTGTACAAGACTACACTTCATTTACAATCATACATATCATCCTCATTCATCCTCTCAAGTATTATCTGAACGGTAATTACCGGAGGTTAAGCAGGAAAAAAGAAAGAAAGAAAGAGGTATTTATCGGGTAACGCTAAGAACTGGGCGATATACATTTTTACCCTTACGAAGTATGGGTTACCAGTTATAACTAATAATTTTAAGATGGAGGCCAACTGTTTTCAAACCGGCATTCTTCAGATAACTAAAATTAATTAAAGGAATAAATAAATATATAGGAATTAAATATAACAAAAATAAACGGCCCAGTGAAATCCTCATTTCACTGGGCCGTGGGAGGGTTGCTTATTGTTTGCTAGTTGAACAGATTGTAAATGTACACATAAGGGAAATAATATTGAAAATTGAACAACGTGAAATTTACTTTTTTTTATTAGTTCATTTATAACAATAAAAAACACAACTTTTCTATTAAAAAAAAAAAATCTGACGGTTATATTTATATATAACTGATTTTGTTTTCAAGCCAACTTCTTTAATTAGTAAAATGAGAAGTAAAACTGATAAATATATTATTTACACCGCTGAACTATACAATTGAAAAAATTTGTACGCGCTACATTGGCGTCGATAAATTAAAAAAAAGTGAACAAAAGATTAGTAAAGGATTATCAATGATTTAAAAGTTTCCTCAGAGATTTTATACTGAAATTAATATTAATGAATATTATATGCAGATCGATTTTACGGCAAAGGGGCTGCGTGTCCGGAAGTGTGTGATGACAACGTTTTATCAATAGCGCCAACACTCCTTACTGTTCTATATCTAGAAACCTTTACATTTAATTTTTATTGTAGTATGGAAAA
The DNA here is from genome assembly GCF_047948215.1 of Lycorma delicatula. NCBI lineage: Eukaryota > Metazoa > Arthropoda > Insecta > Hemiptera > Fulgoridae > Lycorma > Lycorma delicatula. The sequence continues at coordinate 35,353,308 of NC_134463.1, forward strand.
ATAAAATGAAATAATACGAACAGGAACCACATCTGTAAAAAAGCATTTATATTATAAATTTTTTGAGTTCATAAAACGATCTATCAAGTAGAATATTTTCAAGAAAATTGGATGATAAAAAATTATTCATTTTTATGCTTTAGATTTTTAAATCGAATTTAATTTTATAAATTTCGCTAATACTAAAATAAATACCGTTATTTGTTAATTTAGGCAATCAGAATTTTATACATCAACATATATTTTTCAGTTTTTTTTTTACATTTTTGATCGTGTACTTAATCTTAAATTTTATAATAATTTTAAATAAATATTTGCTATAAATTCTCAACAACTACTGTATATTCATTGATGTAATACATTTTGTAAAATAGTTTACTATTGTGCCAACTTTTTAAAAAGTTAAATAATCTTTACAATATTCCTGCTCTGTTACTTTGAAGTAATTTTTAACAGAAAGATTTTTTTTGTTAAGGTATCGTTTATTCAGATATAAAAAATATCAAGAAGACACTAAGAATTCCACAATGATTTTAAGATCAAAAAATTTGGATTTTGGACTTTTTCTTAACTGCAGTAATAAGCTTTCATTGATAGCTTTTCAACGAAATATGATAAGTGGTACTTATTTTCATTGGTTCCAAAGTTAGAAAACAATAATATTTTAATTAATGAAATATTTGGATCTTACAAGCGGAAGAAGTGTACATCGGTTCAAATTTCTTAATCTCGTTTTCTTTTTAAATTTTTTTTTTAATTTAAATATATTGATTTATTAATAATTATTAACCTCTGATTGTAAAAAATGTTTACAATAAATTATAAACAATAAAAATAAAAAAATATCACCAGTTATTAATGAAATAAAATTGTATTTACTTTTAAAATGTGTATACGCGTATATAATTTAATAGGCGTACAAGGAAGTCATGTGATGTCCACATCAGATTTTTTTTTTCAATAATGAAATTAATTCTTTTCTCATTGTTATAAAACGTGTTATTAAGCAAATTATTGGCACAGCCATAACGGGAATATAGTTAAATTACATAAGTAAAATACGTACTTATATATTTATGTAAACGTTCCTGCGCGGATGCGCGCACATATGTGCGTGTACATATACACTTTCTACCCCAGGTAATTAAGTATTGGTGAATATATTTTTTTGTAAATGTGTTTACATCACTCGATTAGGTTGACGAATTTTTATAAACTGGTTTTTTGCACTTAAATTATATATCATTAGAAACTGAGTGTTTCTTCATCTGGCTATTATTGGCTATCTTCATCTGGCTGGTAATTGTAATCCAGGTCATGGGAAATAAGTGCTTATTTCCAGCCTTCTTTTTGAACTGCTATAAGTCTTTTTAATCGTTTATCCAGGTTTCTGTTAAAAATTAATAACAAATAATTTTTTTAGGAAACTTGGCTAGTTTTCCACTTGCTAATTTTTTATCTCTTTCGATACCAATAGTTTCTGTACGATTCTACCTAAAATTATGGGACAAACAAATTTCATTATCAAATAAATTAACTGCAACCTTCTTGATAATAATTAAATTTTTTAGGGTACCTCCTTAAGCAAAATTTATGGAACCGAGTAGAAAATTTAATCAACATTTCCTCATTCAAGAGAATGCTGAAGAATACGCGATTCTTTTCTCTCCATTAACCAATTTTTAGACAAGTGAAAGATGTTGGGAATGGACTTTGTTGAACATTTAAGAATAGTCTTTCTTGTTATAAAAGAAAAATTATTTATTTTATCAACGAAGTAGATTAAAGTGATACCAAGATTTTTACATAATTTGAAAAGTTTGTCGAAAATTTAAATTGTTTATTTTTCGTTGTAGTATTGTAAATTATCCACATTATTTTTTTATATAAATCAAATTTAAAAGAAAAATGAATTTCGTCGAAAATAAATATTTCTTATCTTTGGATTAGTGTTTTTTTGTTTTTCATTAAAAAAATCATTTTCAAATTTTTTAATTTCGTAGACATATTTCCGGCAACTACCCATTCCTTTAATTTTTGTTATACTGATCCAATATAATTTCTTTTATTTTTTTTTAACACACTAGAGGAAACATTTCTATGCAGTTTTTAAATATATTACAGCACTATTTGATTATCCTAATTGGTATTTAAAAAATGACATTTTTAAAACCGTTCAAAATAAAAGATATTACTAGAAATACACCTTGTGTGAAATCAATTTTTCGGAACGGCAGAGTTATGTTTCCGTCGTTAAGAAAATTTACCATTATGATTAAATGAAACGCGAGCGCGCGCACACACATGCAGATAGAACTACAAACAATAGACTTCCGCTCTAAATAGGTTATTCTATAGTCTAACTCAGAATAGAAACTAAAACCGATAGAAATACCTCGTTTTCTATATACTCATATAAGTGAGCATCACTAGAGATAATGCTAGTATTCTAAAATATTATACCATTCAAAAAAGAAAAAAACTGGCAAAGTAATTGTATGATTTTTCCCTGAATAATAGAAATTAAAAAAAATTACAGCCAAAAGATAAAATATATATTTTTTAGAGGTGGGAAATACATTTTAACAAAGGTTTTTTTAAAAATGTTTATATAAAGATTAACCTTAAGAAATCTGTTAACGTAAAGTTTTCTTTGAATCTAACATCCCTTTCAGAAAAGGCTAAAATAAGAATTTTCAAAAATCTTTTCTTCATTTTAGGTTCGGGTCTATATTACTTTTTTAAAAATGTAGCTTTATATATGAAGATCAATTTTCAAAACATTTTTGAAAAATGTTTAAATTTAAGGGAGATAGAGCGAAAGAACAAAAAAAAAACCATATACTTCAATTTTAAGAAATATTTTGAGTAAAAACGTTTTGAATTATATATATACTTATATATGCATTGTAGGTAACAAATTTTCTTTCATAAAGTTTTCTCTAACTGCCACTGAAGAAAATTAAAATTGGGATTTTCGCGATATCCTTAATCCCTTTAACGAATTTTGAAGAGAAAATTAATATTATCAATGCCCCATATATAGAAACTATCCGGACCGTCTAGCCAGAGCCTGGATTCCCGGAGCCAACTCAGGGGCTCCAAGGGGCCTATATCATGGCCGCAGAGCTCGCTTCGCTCGCCATTCCCAATTTACTAGGAGGACTGTCGCCCGGGACACCCGCAAAGCTTGTTCGGGCACCATTCCCATCTACCCAGAGAGCTCCAACCCCTAGACACCCGCACTGTATGTTATCCTCATGGTTATGAGAATAATAATGATAAATAATAATTGTAGTATTCAACTTTATGAAACCTGAAAAAGAAACTAAATTACAAAAGATAGAGTAATAGTAACTATGGTAACTAAAGTACCTTTGACGACGAAACATTCATGATTTGTAAGATCGAGAGTGTACCTGATGCATGCAAAAGTTAGCTTTCAACCTAACAAATACTCCTTTTGAATTTTGAAAATCGGACGATTGTATACAGAAATATTATAAGAACATCCAACTGCAACTCCCAAAACAGCACCTCAAGGGCACCTCGTTTGTTATCAGTTGACGGTGATGATTATTGGTCTGTCCTCTCACGATGTACTCGCATTCCACCACTCTAGCTCCATACGCAGTCCCTATGGGAAGCCCATTGTTTTTAAACAAATTTTTTTCTAATTTATTTAATATTATTTTATTTAACGTAAATTTAGTTCTATTATTTCATTCGATTGATTCGAATCATTCAGTTCAAACCCAGCTCACACAGTGATAAAGACTCATAGTTCATTAATTCAATTCATTAAAATTTGTGCTTCATTCAGCAAATCTTCACTACGACATATTTTTTTTTTCGAGATGAAATATATCTAAAAACCTTCTCAATTATGCCAAGAAACATAAGTAAAAATTTGGTTGTAATTGACCGACTAGTTTTTTTGTTTATCCCGAACAAACAAAAACCTTCTTCCTCTTTACATAATATTATAGATATTTGAGCCAAATTTGAAGAAAATTAATTTGTTCAATCCTGTGATATAAGACCAAAATCAGCGCGACTCACATACGTACATATATATATTTCTATTCGGTCTAGATGAACTAGTCGGGCCCTAAAACGTAAAGATTTGTTAAAAAAACCCTGTACTCTATTTTACATGATCACCGTACTCTCTTCTTTATTATATCTATCTTGTTATCGTAAGAGAAAGAAAAAGCTATACGATAAAAAAAATCCCTTTCGGCACGCCGGAGATAGATTTCATCGGTGCTAAGTAGGGGATAAGAAATATTTCCACCTTAAAGTTAAGAAAAACTTCAAATTTACTCAATACGACAATGGATGCATATGAAACAAAGTTTCACATGTTTAGCGTACGATAAGACCCATCTTCTTGCACTTCCAACAACATTTTGGTCCTCTCTTGCCGTAGGGGTTGGTCATATCAAAAATTGTTTCAGAAAACGTTTTAGGTAATGTTTAGAGGACTAATGAACACTTTAAACCGATTCGATATTGTGCTTATTAAGGGACATATGATTATTTGTCTTCGAAATCCCATTTTTCCACCACCTGGGCTAATGGTTGCTGATATCAAAAACTTACTTAGATAAGTTTTAGGCCCTTATCCAAAGAATAGTAGGAAATTTAGACGAATTAGATATTTTATTTAATAACAAAGTTATAATGATATTTTGTTTTTTTCGAAAAAGCCTCAACACCCTCATGATCCTATTTTGACCATTAACGAACTCGACCGAGATTTTGGGTCGTTATATTTTATGTATCAATTTGAAAGTGATTGATGCAAAATTATTACGGCAGTTATCGTGTCCACAAGAAAGTGAAATATATACATAAACTTTTGAGCTGTAGGTGGTTTTGGGGTCTGGGGGATGTGAAACGCGAAGATATGTCGAAATTTTTCGGAAGTCGAATCGTGGTACCCATTACTTAATAGGTAGCTTTCTTATGAAATCTACCTAAAATAGAATTCGCAGTTACGTAAAACCGATAAAGTAAGTTTTATTTTTTAGCTTAAATTTAATTATTACTGGCGTAAAAAAGATAACTCAGAATTTGAATTGAGATCATCCTCCTTTATTTGACATTTGTTAATAATGTCTGTAATTTGTTTTAAAAAAATTTCATAATTTTTCTCATTTCTCTTCTGACTAAGAGGAAAACGGATTAATTCGCTCTCGGATAATTAGGATTACATTGACTACGTATATATTGTTCCGTAATAAAATACGTATTCTTATTACAGGAAGATAAGCAGTAGCTATCTCTGTATAAATTTACATTAAAAATTGTATTCCCGAGCATTTGTTAGCTGCGTAATTTAATCATAGAGGAGAGTAAGTGTGCGGTATGTATGAAGGAGAGAGAGAGAGAGTGAGAGAAAGTGTTCTAAAAGAGATGTATGCGTGAGTGGCTGCATGTTGCTACGCGACAGAGTAAACGTGGGGATATAGTAGAGAAAAAAAATGATACTGTGTAATATACGACACGCGCTCGTAATAATTCATTTAAAACATTATTAAAATAATTTAAATACGTCGGCGTGCTGCAATCTATGTAAACTGATGTGCGGTATTTCATTATTTAAATAACTCTCATTTTTATAAAGAGATTTATGAAGTTTCTTTATTAAGTAATCACATGACTTCATCGTGAAAATTATTAATTTTTTACTTTACAGTTCCTGGTTCGAGTCTCTAAGATTCTTATTTTAAATTGGGGTTTCTTTAATTTTGTTATTATTATTATTGTTTGGGTGTTTATCAATATCTATAATACATGTAGTAAAATAACACATAAATGAAATTACACTCTTAATTTTCACTTTTATTTTATCATTAACAATGTATATTTACGTTAGTTATGAGTGGCATTTTATTTTTGTTGAATTTGGAATTTTACACTTGCTTCATAATTATTTTAAAATGTAAGAGGAATTGGTCTTGTTATAGACCCCATTCTTTTGTTTAATAAAGTAGGAAATTTAATTTCGTAAGTTTTTTCTTTATTAAAAAAACTGAAGAATGTCTTTTTTAACTTCTTTAATTTACATTCGTAAAATAAACAACGTCTTATAAAATATATAGTAACTAGAATTTTCTCATTATCTTTACCCATTTCAGGGGATTAACAACTGTTTTTTTCCCCCAGTTATCAAATAATTTTTAAGTAGTAATTTCAGTCGGAAATAATAATTATTAAAAAAAAAACTGGTACATCTACGTTGATTACTTGAATAAGAAAACACGAATTGTAATTAAAACAATCTTTATTATGAGGAGAACTAAGTCATATTAAAAAAAAACAAATCATTCTCTTACGAAAGGTCATCTTTTGAAATATTCAATTACATTTTTATTTAGAAATTTATTTATTTATTTTTTATCAAGTTTATCAATACGAACTTACATTTCTTATTTAAAAAATCTAATGTAGATACCAGATGACTTCCTTGTACGACTTAGGGAGAATATTGTCCGACAATATCAGAATAGTAATTAACTAAAAGATAACAATTTTTTGCAATTTATTACAGATCGGGCATGTATGCCTCAGTGTATATGTTGTCCTTCTGAGGGTATATTTTTCATACATTCTGTAGTTATCTTTAATGATAAAATTAAATAGAAATTACAGAATAATTAAATAAAATTAAACTAGAAAATCCAAAAATAATACGATTCTAAATTATAATTTTCAATTAATATTAAATAATCAAATGTTTCAGCAAATCTACTGCATATATACATACGTAATAAATTACATTTACACATTTTTAAAAGTACATAAAATTCTATTTCACTAATAATTTGTTTATTATTTTTTTTAGCATTGAATTATTATTTATTGTAATTTTTTTTACAATCACTGGTTAATAATTATTAATAAATCAATATATTTAATTAAACAAAAAAAAAAAAAATGTTAAAAAATAAATTAAAAAAGTTAGTAATCATGGTACCCATTGCAATAGGTAGCTTTTTTTTTATGAAACCCACCGGAATGGTCTAGTGGTGAACGCGTCTTCACAAATTTACTGATTTGAAATTCGAGAGTTCTAGCGTTCAAGTTCTAGTAAAGGCAAGTTATTTTTATAAGGATTTAAATACTAGATCGTGGATATCGGTGTTCTTTAGTGGTTGGGTTTCAATTAACCACACATCTCAGGAATGGTCGACTTGTACAAGACTACACTTCACTTGCACTCATACATATCATCCTCATTCATCCTCTTAAGTAATACCTGACGGTAATTCCCGGAGGATAAACAGGAAAAAGGAACAACTTTAATTTTTATTCTTAACATTTTTACCAAAATTTGATTCTAAATAAATAAATTATAATACAATTTGGCTGTAGTTATTTGAACCCATACTTAGAATTTAAAAATCTTTTGGAAATTTGTTTACAATTATGTTTTAGTTAATTTTTAACTGTCAGAGAATTTACTGTGGTTTATTGTATCAACTTACCAAGTTTGCTTTTAACTACAAATTAGAAAATTTTCCAATTTTTTAGGGCCATTTGCTTTTTTATAGCTGTATTTTGTTAATTTTTTTTAACGGTATATTTATATAAAATATAAAACATTTACGAGATGTCCATCCCTTTCCCAGTGTTAACATAATTCTTCACTTCTACTCCAATATTTTCAAAAATTCAGTAGAATCAATACTACTTAAAATCAATCGTACCAAATTTCTTAATTTTTAATTTAATTGCTCATACAGCAAATTACACGTAGGGTCTATTGTGTATATACACAGATTTTTACACGCGTACGTCGTATAATTTTCTAATAAAAGAATTCAGTGTGTACATATACATTGTTTCTTATACAAAGGAGTAAATTTGTTGCGTTATATTATCCATCTCGGTCTTTCGTAGACTTTAACGCATATATATCATTAAAAGCGCATATATATATCATTAAAAGCGGCACTACTCAGCGTTGCTTTGTTTGAGAATAACAATGTCCATTCAGTCCCTATGATGAACAGACTTGCCGCTTATAAAGTCGAATATCAGCTAAATTTCAGAGAGTTTTAACAGGCTAATAAATTTAAAACTACAGTTACCTTTTACGAGCTAATTACAGTTAGCAGGTAATGAGACAAACGGGAAATCACTCTGCTCCGTATATATATTTTTTAAATTGGCTAGGTGTGCTTGTTATTGTTGGGAATGATTATATTATTTTCGTGGTGAATCGAGTTTCTCCTATGCTTTATACAGCAGATAGAATTATTTTACTGAGAATTTTATTTATTTAGATTCGGACATCTCAAAATGTCAAGAAGCTAAGAAATCCAAGGTTGTTGTATTTTTAACGACAGCTATTCCTTGAATGTAATTTAAAAAGGTTCATTACACCGTTGTAATCGAGCACTTAAGTTTTTGCGATAAAATAATTCTTTTGCGTGAAGACGAAAAATTTATTTTGCAGTTTGATTGATCGATCTAATATAATAATGAAAGCTACTGTGATATGCAGTATCACTGTTTTATGTAGGTATATAAATATATGATCGTGAGGATGTAAAATCGTTTTGTGATATGTGTGTGTTCACGCGCGTTGCCGTGAATGAATACTTTCTCCTGTCTACTTCATTCATACTTTTTATGTTACATGTCATCATATCAGATTTTTCTTATTATAAAATAAAGTAAAACCGGTTTACATATATAAACTGTTTTTTTTTTTCTATTTTAACTTTCGTTTTTCTTCGTTTTTTTTTCTTTCTGTGTGTAGGTGTATGGGATGTTGAATGATTTAATAGAAAGAGTTCATAATAGCTGAAAGAATAATTTTCAATGGATTTTCTTTTGAAAACCAGAATCGTGGAAAAGTTACTGATGAATGAAATATGATAGTTGAATAGTCTTAGCACACACTTCCATGCACTCGCACAATGAAATTGATTGATTTTCTAATTTATTTTATATCTTTTTTTTTACGTAGGAGACGTTCAATCATAAACAACAATTTTATAGTTTTAATTTAATTACAGAGTACAGTGAGATGACTTTAGACTCATATTTTACAATATAGACTCTTGCCAATTCACAGCACAGTTGTTCCAATACAAAGGAAATTTCTTGATTCCAAATGAGAAGAAGTCGTCTGTCTCATTGTTGCATGTTGAGCATCAATTACCAACTCATTTGAGTTGAACTTCCTTTCTAATAATTTCTTAAGTGGATCAAACTACAAAATTGTGAAACAGATGTCTTTTTTACTTTCCCCGTCTAGTGCTATAACTTTAGAAGAGAAAATATTGTAATCGGTCCAATTTGGGCGTATGCGGTTTTCACCTGATCTTTATGTTTTCAGAACTAAGGAACCCAAAAACCGGATGGAAATTTTCTGGTTTAACTTAAATTGTCAAAGGGGTGAGGCTATACAGCAAGGTCCCTCAGTATCTCGAGATTTTGCCTAATTAAGGTCTTATTTTTCTTAGACACATTTGTTAACAGTTAAAAAATGTTCCCAAAAATGTTTTTTTGCAAAATCGCACCCCCATCCACCAAAAATGCTCTAAATAAACTAACGGCTAAGTGTGTATACTGCGTCATTAGTACCTTTTCTCACCACAAGGAACGCTAGTGTAGCATTGACGTAAAACTGCTGTAGTCGTTTGCTATTTTGTGACGTCACAAATGAGCGGTAGAATTAAATAAATTAATAATATTTCAAGTGTAAATAAGTATTTAAATTTAAAGTTACCGCTATACCACTACACCCGCGCGAAATAAATACGTATACGCGCGCGCGCGATATAGTTAGAATCATTGAATTAAATAAACAAAAAAGATTATATTTAAATAAAATTATAAATATTTTAAATTAAGTTGGATGTGTAAGCCGTGCATCAGAAAAAAGCCGAGTGACGGGAAAGTCCTACAAATATGTTGTAAGATTTTTTAAATTGTAATATGGTGTTGAATAGCGACATTTATTTATTCTGTAAGAAAACTGATGTAGAGATTCTACATGAGAATTTTAAAATACGGTTGCATTGATTTTTGTAGGTGAATATTTAATTTTTGCTTAACACAGTGGAGATGAGATTGACTCCATCACTGTATACTTGCTTTTATTCTTCGGTATCACAATAATAGTGCACCTATATTCTATCACAGATTATTATAGAATCTAAGATTCTCAGTAGTTTTCATATCATTAGATATCGAATAGTAGCAACCAATCTTCTTCCTGTTAGTTCACATTGCAAAGCGAAACGGAACGGAAGGATAGCGGGAAATATGTATCTCCCTACTAATCGCAGAACCTGGACAAAAGACATAGCAGCAAGGGTGCTGCTGTATCTTTCTTTTATGGGCGAGTAATTATTTAATGGTGGTTATATTTATTTTTTATTATTTACGGACGGAATTGATTATTGCGTTCCGATCCTTTAGACCGGTCGAGCATTCACCTTGGAAGACAAGCCGCGTGTGTGCTTCGTTGAGGAAACTAACCCAGCATTCAATTTCCAAAATTTGAGATACGTCTTACTATTGTTTGTAAATTCTCAACACATTATTTCAAGTTTTTTTTAATGATTTCGCTAATAGTAATTCGTGTATTTTTATCAACTAATTGCTTTTAATTTCAGTCTGTTTATCTCTATTAGCTGATCAATATACAGTTCATTTTCTACAATTTCGTGATCTTCTCTGATAACTTGGACTATTTATACAGTCTAGATTCGTTCAAAGTGAGCGATAACGCCCCCTTAAGGGTGCTGGAGGCCTTCAGGAGACGGTAGAAGGCCCACAAAAAATTGGGGGCGTTCAGGTGATGGCTGATTAAAAAAAAAAAAGGCAAAAATTATGTTTTCTGATACTTCAAACTAAAATTAAATGCCTACTACACCAGTACAAAAGATTGAAGGGCCACACCTATATTTTATGATAAAAGATTATTGTATTCAAACTACTTTAACTTTGCAACCATGAGACTTCGAGAGACGAATAAAAAAAATTAAAAGCTTGACTACTCTACTTTTTAACAGTATACTTCTGATTTCAAAAATCATCAAATTAAAAAAACAAAGTCAGTGAGAAGAAAAGTTTTAAAAAATTGAAAGTTTTTCTTCGTGTTGATGAGCGCATGGGGAAACGAAAGTGTTTCACCAAACTGCATTAAAACCGTTTAAAAGCTTAAGACTTTAGCTTTAATTTCTTTTTTTGTATGTCTAATTCAAGAATGGCTAGCAAGAATTTTGGCTTCAAAACACAATACCGCAACTGTACCCTGAATTATAGTGGATTGTTCAACGATTTCTGATAGCACTCCCACCGTCGTATTTGTTTGAACGTGGATTTAGTACTGTAGCAACGTTACTAACCAAAAAGAAGAAATCGGCTTCTTGTTACCGAACGCGGTGACTTAGGGCTGTTTTTAAATAAATTCGAGCCTGATATTAACAAACTCGTTAAAACACATCAGATTCATCCTTCACCTTAATGTAAAAGTAATTTTTCAATTGAAAGCTTTGTTTTAATTATTGTATTGTTATTTTGAATATGCTATCACTATTGTTGTTATATAACTGTGAATATACAATTGTAATTTTTTTTAAGCAATATTAATAAAAATACTTCCAAACATGATTAAATATGTATTTTAATTGCTCTCGTTTAAAATGTAAGTTTCAGTTCAGAAATAGGATATGCCACGTTTAAAAACAATAATTGCAATTGTTGTTTTTAAGACCGCATTTTAAAAATTTTTGGGATGCTAGAAAAGTTTTGATTCTCAATGTGGACAGTAAGCGAAAAAGTTTGAAAATCAATGGTCTAGACCCTGACAGATATTGAATTACCTCACACTGTGAATAAGTACAGTGAGATATTATTCAGACATATTCATTATAACTGAGAGAAAAAGTAGTCGAATGTTATTTGTTCATGTAGTAGATGTTGTCCACCCAAATCAGCTGATTTGAAAGTCGAGAGTTCCAACGTTCAAGTCCTAGTAAAGGCAGTTACTTTAATACAGATTTGAATACTAGACGTGGATACAGGTATTTTTTTATGATTAGGTTTCAATTAACCACACATTTCAGGAACGGTCGACCTGAGACTACAAGATTACACTTCATTTACATTTATACATAGCATACTCATTCATCCTCTGAAGTGATACCTGAACGGTAATTCCCAGAAGCTAAACAGGAAAAAGAAAGAAAGTACGTGTTGTCCAATGTGTCATCTACCTTACAAGAGTTTATATAACAGAGCATAAAAATTTCTGTCTATAGTTTAACCTCCTTTGTATAAAAAAATATTTTATTATTTTACATTGATCTATATTTAAAATTCTGTATAAAATCTGTGTTACATTAAATTATTTTCATTTGTTGATAAGTACTGCATTTTTTATAAATAGTTGCGTAAAATAATGAATTAGTTTTGGATAATTTTACACAAAATGTGTACCTTCTATTAACAGTACAATTTGTTTATATTATTACTTATAATTGTAAATAAAGATTTATGGATACGTTAACGGAACTGGTAAGTAATATGTATCAGTTTTAAAGTAATTTACATAATCAGCTCAAAAATTGCTCTAATCTCATTTGAACACTTTTTAGAGATCATTAAAGAGGATTATTTCATATTCATTTTATAATTAATGGACTTTTAAATTGTTTTGTCATTGGTATTTCACTGTTTATTAAGTCCGTGATACAAACACTACATCTATACTCTTTTATTTGTTGCTGGTATACTTTCATTTTAGTTTACATCAAATTTCTTTCAAAATTGTTATATATAATATTACCCTTTGATATTTTCATTTTCTTTCTTTTGTTGATTTTTAAACAATTTTCTCCTTTTGTTTAAACCCTGCTCTATGAACTATATCAACAGAAATTTTATTTACTCCTGAAAGAACCTAATTTTCTACAACATTTATGTATACAACTATATTTCAAATATTTTTAATTTTACCTTTGTCTAACTTTTTTTTTCATTATTCATATAAAGCAATATGCAACATCAAACAAAGTATTTCATTGAAATTAATTCAATTTTGTTACTTGGGTGACATCTTTTTACTTCCTTGCACAAAGTAAAGGAATAAAGTATTGTGATCGCGATAAATTTCGGTTTCCAGCTTTCAACATAAATAAACATTTTGACCATCCCTGAACCCATTTTGACTAGTTTCGGTATGATGTCTGTACGTACGTATCTCTCGTAACTCAAAAATGATTAGCCGTAGGATGTTAAAATTTTGGATTTAGGACTGTTGTAACATCTAGTTGTCACCTCCCCTTTTGATTGCAATCAACTGAACTAAGTGTCCAAAAAAGCCCAAAATCCAAAAACTTTTGGAGTTTTTCTTAACTGCAGCAATAAGCCCTCATCGAGATCTTTTCAACGATATATCATAAGTGGTACCTATTTTCCGTACTTCCAGAGTTATAGCCAAATAAAATTTTAGTTAATGAAATATTTGGAAAATTGCCAAGCCTATTCAAGATTTGAACAGAGACCATTAAGTTAAATTTAAATCTATATTTAAGGATCCTTTCTTATATTGTATTAAACAGGAATTAGAAGATCCAACATTACCTGTGAATTCTGAAATACCTAACTTATCAGGGTTGTGGGCTTTTTGTATAATACTGGATAGAAAATTGAATCACCTGATGAATCCATAGCTATAGCAATAAATGATACAAATATCAAGAACACACTAACGAAAAACGTACCCACATCTTTAGCACGGATCAAATATTGTCTAATCAACGTACACAGAATATCTCAAAGAGAGAATGGATAAAGGAAAATACAAATAACTCTCCTCAATCAGATCATGGAACCAAACGAAAGGTTTCACCCAACTGAGTGCTTCAAACTTCTTTCCAGTTGGTGGTTGTTCATTGTGCCAACAATTCAAGGTATCTTTACCCAGATAGAAGCAGAAAATTATTTTCCATTTAAGTATATGATGCAAAAAATTTATTTTCTTCCCCTTTAGATACTTAAGCCAGCTCCGAATAAGCTACCTTTAATTAAAGTACTTGCTTATCTCCAGAATTATAAACATGAAGAATCTCTACCACCAGAATTGGCATGTGGAATATCAAACTAGAATGTAATTAATAAAAAAAAGTTTATTTTTTATTTTTATTTTAAAAATATGCATTTTCTGAGCATTCTTGTTATAAGAAAATAAAATATTTAAGATTAATAATAAATAAATAAATGGCTATTTACGTATATAGTACGGGTTATGTATGTAAATATGAATGATAGCATGTCAAAGGATAATTCAATTACTTCATGTTCTCAGCTAGAAATAAAAACACATCTTATATGCATTGTATGTTGCATAGTTTATTATTTTTAACTCGCTATATTATGAGAAAAATTGAATATGTTAAAAATAATTTTAAGTTGTTTGATGTAGCCAATTTATACAAAAGATTACTGAAACAGTATAATTTTTTTTTCAGAAAATTAAATGTTTATGAAATTTATTATTTTAAGGTTCTCTTATTTATATAATAGAGGTGTAGTAAAAAATATCTTTGGACATGCCACCTTGTTTAAAAAAAAAAAGGTAAGAAGTTTTTTTACTCTCCTCACATTATCTAATATCCAAAAAAAATAATTTTATAATTAAAATAAACCCCCCCAAAAAAGTACAATATTTTTTACTCTGCAAATATCATCTGTTCACATTTTTCAGCATGTTTAATGAATTACCTCTTTTTCAGTAGAGAACTGCTTCTTTATAAACTTAAATTTTTGAAACAAAAATTTAAACTGACAACAAAACAACTGATAACAAAAATTTTTACTGAAATTTTTAGACTTACTTTTTTTTTGTAAGATGATGACAGTATTTTATAATGTATCATAATTAAATAAATTATACACCTTACTTATTTAATTATTGTATAAATGTTTTAAGAGGGATTAGGTCAAGTCTTGGGCTTTGTCCAATAGCACTTAAGTAATTATGCTTATTAGGCAGCCACTGAACTAGAGAGTTCAGTGGTTTGGAGGAAGCTTCCTACCACATTCAGGCAACCTAGCTGCAATCCAATCCCCCAGCCTTTTCATATAAATAAACCAAACAATGTAACATCAATGTTGTTTCATCACAAAAAATTAACCAAAGTAACAACCTATTCTTCCATATCGTGCGACAAAAATTTTTTCTTTTATCACTTACACGAAAAACTTGTACCAGTTGTAATTAGTACTGACTGAAATGCAACCATTGTCTAAACACATGTCAGAAGTCATATGAGGGATAGTAATTTCTCAGCTAAGGCAACGAGAGAACTTTTTCAGGCTTCGCTGAAAAACCTCTTAAGTTCTCAAAAAAAGTGTTTTTTTTGGGTTGCTTTTTTGAAAAAAAACACTCCAATGCCGATAGTAGATGAATCTGAAACGTACGCTAAACCGTTATTACGGACTCTGTTTTACTAAACTGTGCAACATAAAACGCCTTCTGTTGTACAGATGCCATGTTGTTTACAACAAACTGAGGTTATCATACGTTGCTAGTATTGCAATCTTTTCTTTTTTTCCTGTTTTAGCCTCCGGGAATTACCGTCAGATATTCTTCAGAGGATGAATGGGGATGATATGTGTGATGAGTATAAGTGAAGTGTAGTCTTGTAGTCTCAGGTTGACCATTTCGAGATGTGTAGCTAATTGAAACCCAACCACCAAAGAACACTGATATCCACAATCTAGTATTCAAATCCGTATAAAAGTAACTGCCTTTACTAGGACTTGAACGCTGAAACTCTCGACTTGAAACTCTCTGATTTGCGAAGACGTGTTCACCACTAGACCAACCAGTGGGTTTAGTATTGCAATCTGATGGCCGATATTTAAACTCTAGGGCGAGCACTTTCAAATAGTGCAAATTTAAGTTGCTGGCCATGCGTGGTCGCATAGGTATATGGTTTTGAAATTCGGTCATTGTTTTTTATACACGCTGTACTTTGAAATATGAGAAAGCAATTTATTATGTTGTATTTCTATTTTTAATAAATTATCTACCTATTTAAAAGGTCTATTAACTTGTCTGTTTAAATTAAAATTGAATGATTTTCTTTTACTGAGCCTGTATAACTCTTTTGAATTTTTAAATAATATTAATATAAATCCTAAGTTGAATACATCTTTGTGTAATTAAGTAAATTTACTTAGGACCAATTTTTATTTATTTTTTCCTTCTACATTTTTTTATTTTTTAGTTATTTTATTTATTTGTTATCTTCACATACTTTCTTTACTATTTTTTATAGATTTATTATTTTTAACTATTAATATGGACTTTACCACTTCACCATTCTTTATGTAAAGAAAATATGAATATTTAACATTAAATATTTGTCTCAGTGCTCTGGGTTCAAGGTTTCCTTTGATAAATTTTGACAAATATTGGTTGTGTTCCTTATTTTTAACCTCAGAGTAAGATATCTATGTGATCTATATAATGTACTATGTAAAACAATCAGAATAAAATATTTATTTATTTATGGAGAATTTGTGTCTACTTGTTTTATAGCATCTATTTTTTTTACACGCGTAATTAAGTGGGGTTTCAAAGAAAGTTATGTTAAAATCAGACTTATACAAATTTTTCTTGTGTAACAAAACAGTTAAAATGTCTTTTCCAAAAATGTTTTACTTTTTAGTAATAATAAAAATGAGACGTAAACATGTAAACGTAAACAAAAAAATAAAATAGAAATGAAAGAAAAGAAAAAAATAAGACAAGAAGGGTTGAGATTCCAGAGATGTAAATTACAAAATGGTGATAAAAGTAGGTTGGGTGAGATTAAAAATGAACAAGTCTTCATAAGTACTCAGATTTGTAAAAAAGTTCATTAGTATTGTGGAACAGAATGAAAGGGATATATTTTTAATGAATGGATTTCTAACTGAAAATTTTTAGAGTAATGATGAGTTATAAATAATAAAATGTGCAAATTAAAAATAAATCTTGGATATATTTTATTTTTCATTTATTGTTCTTTTGACAGAAACAGTAAATAACAGTAAAATAAAGATGGCAAGAATGCTTTTAATATATTTTACTTCCTATTACTATTATTACTTAATTTCTAGATAATTCTGCTTCCAAGTGGCAATATTATTTTTCTTCGTAAAAAATTTATGTGATTGCTTGAATTGCTTAACTATTTAATTTTGTTATTTAATACATTTTATTAGTTACATAATAACCTCTTTAAAATTGAAAATTAAATTATTTATTTAAAGATAGTCCAAGGTAAATGTTTTGCTGATAAAAATGGCATTCAACCATTACTTAGCATGGTTTACTTTCATGGCTGTTATTTAATATATAGTATAAGTACCAAATTTACAAAAAAAGTATTAAAAAAATTTTATTTATTTTTATTTTTTAACTGATAAATTAATTCACTACAAAAGCTTATAAAGAAGTTTTTAGAAATATGGAAAAGGAATTTTGTAGCATATGAAAAATGTCATGCCTGACTTGGATCGAATCCAGGACCTCTGGATGAAGATGCCAAGACGCTACCACTCTGCCATGGATATGGGCAACTTGCTTAATTTATTTTTATTTATTCAGTTATAATTTCATTATGAATTTTATTTAAACAGCTGAATTATCCATTGTTTCTCTGGCTGTGCATGTGTCATAACCTGTACTGTATGTAATGTTGCATGCAGCATTACGATTATGGCATTTAATAAGACAGTCATAAGGAACTCCGTATAATGACATAGCTATAATTGAGAATGACAGGCATTGTATCACATGTCCAACTTACTAAGAAAAGTGAAGATTGAAGTAGTTTCCTATTGCTTGTGCCTTACAAACACGAGCCTGCTAAAATACTGTTAATGTCAGCACTACATATGTATACATACATTTTCACTGACTGCATGTACCTGTCAAATTTGACTAGAGAAAAGATGAAGAAGTATTTTGTGGTGATATTAAAGTCTTAAAAGCTGGCTGAAATACCTCCAATACATGTTTTGAGCTGTTAGAAATTTCAAGACTAATTGGTAATCTTCATTTCCAGGGATTAATGTTCGATTGTGTTTAAGGTAATGAGAAGCAGGAAATGCTAAAAATAAAAACCAAAGAATTTCTTTATTAAAGATTTTTCATAATTTTTTCCATCATAAAGCAGAAATTATGAAAGTACTTAATTCTAGTAAATTGAAAAAATTGTAATATTTATTAATTTTTTTAAATTGTTATTTATTGTTACAGATATGGATTCTTCCTAGTATTTATGGTTGTTCTCTATTACTTAAAAGATCTTCCACATGGCAGCAATATTGGGCAGCAATTGTGTACGGTATGGCTTTAGTACTTTGTTTTGGAGTATCAACTGTCTTCCATACTGTCTTCTTTGCTGGAAGTAATAGGTAACTGCTATTATTTTATATTTTATTTAATTTTATAATTTTTAAAATACTTTTTTTATTACTGGTACCTATTGCAGTTTGATATAGCACAACTTGAGAAGGCGTCAGAATGAATCATCTAATATAATACATAGAGTCTAAGAGATGGTCATAATTTTAAATATAATTTTATTTATTTTTTAATAGCATTGAATGCTATAGTTATTATTAGCTATTGACATCTGTCATCTGCATGAAATGAAACTGTATAAAACATTGTTCAACTAAGGGAAAAAATTATTAATCTTTATTTTTGGTGATTTATTCTTTATTCTACACCCTTTAGTTTTCAGAAACCTGTAGGTTGTAAGGATGCAGTTTATTGCCTTATCCATGACCCAGCATAGCTTCTGTTTAGAGTATTGGTTGTGTATGATTCACTGTTATTCATGCTGTCATTTCAACCAGTTGCTGCTTAGCAGCCATGAAAGTAAAACACATGAGTAGTGGTTGTAGTGTTTATGTTGACATTTAAAAAGAAAATGGGTTGAGTAGAAAATTCATATTAAATTTAGTCAGGAAATTGGTAGACAAACTGCTTGACAAAATAAGTAAATAGACACAATAACAAAGATTAAAACAGCTTTGGTAATTAAGCTAAGATGTAACCCAGATTAAAGAGTGGTATCACAGTTTCCAAGTTCACTGAACATCTGTCTAAAATGAAAAACGCTCTGGCAGACTTTCTACCAGCACAAATCCTGAAAAAAAATGAGCAAATTTGACAGATTGTAATGAATGATCATCGAATAATAATCATTCTTCACCATTAATAGCTTGAAAATGAAGTAGGAATTTCATTTGGCTCAGATCTTAGGATGTTGCATGTAACAGCAAAATTTGTCCAAACTTTTCACTCATAAACAAAAGTAAAACTGACTGCAAGTTGCACAAGACATACTGAAATGTGTTAAGTGATCCTGATTTTATGAAGAAAAAAAAAACCAATAACCAGAGATGATATATAGATCTATGGATATGACCCTGAGACATGGGCACATTTATCCCTCCTAAGTTTTCTATGGTAAAAGGTCATCTCAAAGCAATGTGAAGGTTATACTGAAAGTTTTTTTTATTATCAAGGCACGATTCACCACGAGTATGCTTCTCAAGGACAAACTGTCAATAAAAAGTACTAATAACTGTTCTTCATCGGCTAAAAGCAGTTTGACAAAGAATTGCTGTTTTCTTATGGAAAATGGTGATTGGAAAATCTATCACAACTTACCCAGAGATTCTTGGCAAAATACAGGATCGAATGACTTTAGTAGGCTCCTTACTCACCAGATATGGCTTCTTACAATTTTTGGCTCTTTCCTAAGCTTAAATTACATTTAAAAGAAAGAAATTTTCTTTTAAATTTCTATTTTAAAAGAAAATTTCTATTGGTGAGCAATTTTTGAATGCTCACCAAAAATAACTTAAAAATGCTTCCAACAATGGAAACATCACTGGGATAAGTGTGTTATATCAAAAGGAGCCTACTTTGAAGAACACAAGTTATTGACTTAAATAAGCTAAGTATTTTTGTTTTTTTGAACCAAGGTTGGATAATTTTCATCAGTCTTTGTATATGTCATTGCAAAAGTAGTACTACTATTAATTTTATTTCCTCCCTTGATCCAAAATTTATCCCTTCTTTCCTATTGATTGCTCTTGTGCTTCAATGTTCCTGTAATTGTATTTTACATTTTGGAACTGTATTTTTTAACGTAAATGCCGTTTTATGGAATTAAAAATTTAATAAAAATCCATCTTGTTATGATTTTGGCCTATTTTAGTGAACATTTTTATAATATTTATTTCAACATTTTAGTCAAGTGTTTTCTTACTGTGCTTTACTGCTGTGTTATTCTTATATTATACTTTTGCATTACTTTATGTTCATTGAAATTATTAACTTCATCAAATAATTTACTGACATAGTTAAATAATTAATTTTTTTTTGACATAAAAGTTGTTCGTGTTGTAATGGCAAATAAAAGGATTTAACATTCATTTTACTGTAACATTCAAATGAAAATATAATCTTGTTTTTATTTGTCGCTGAATTGTTTTGTTTTTCAAATGAAAAATTTAATCAAAGTAGAAACAGAAAATTAATCTGGGTTTTTTTTTGTAATCTGGAGTTTGACCTGATGTATGAATTACAAAACACTGTTTAAAATGTAATACTGTTACAATATTTTGTACGTGCTCTCCTTTACTTTTGTTTTACACAGTTTAATTAGTGGTATTCCTTAAGGTATTAAAATTTCTTTCCATTGAAAAGAGGTTTGATATCAATTTAAAAACGTATGCCTTAAATCATTTTACTACAGTAGAAATATTAATTTTAGAGCAATCTTATATAATGAAGACTTAATTTTTAATCAAATTGTATTTTTTATGTTGTATATAAATAAGATATCATAAAAGTGTAAATTTTGTTTATAAATGTGGGAATTTAGTACATTTTTGAAGAAAAAAGACACTATATTCTATCACTTGTTGTAGTATAACTAATTGATTATTGTAATTGTCGGGTAAATATATGAGTTCGGATGAAAATTTAGTATTAGATTTTTCTTGTATTCTAGTAGATTTTTACTCTAAGAAATGTTATATTATTTTATTATCTATTTTATTGAAACTAAATTAACTCTAAGCGTATTATGATACAATAGGTTATGCTATAAAGAAAAGCTATGATTTGAATTTTTTTAGTCATAGTTATCTTTTTCTACACAACTGTTCTGGTTTTAAACTACTTTTCTTTATAGCAAAGCCTTTGCGTAAATTATTATTTCACATTCTGTACTTTGTTTTGTAGATGAACATTTCGTAAATTTTGGCTACTATGAAATAAAATAAATAAATATTAATCCCAATCAAAAATATTTATGTCCATTACATTAAAGATTTCTTTCATAACACTATTTGTCTTGCTTTATCTTATGGCTATGACTTTTTTAAAGCACTTGAGATAAGTCAACACAAGTCAGAATTTTTTGAAAGTAATAATTTTGCTCTACAGCCAGCCCTTTTGAAAAATAAAATGAAGGCATCAGCAATAGGACTGGTCATTTTGTTTGGCTTGGCTTGTTATCAGTTATGATAACAAGCCATTGTTATCAGTTTAATGTATTTGCCTCAAGTTATGAAGATAATGGAAAACCACTTCTCTTCTCATGCTCTCTTACACTGGGTGGGATCTTGTGTTCTTGAGAATGGATATATCTTTTTTCAGGAATGGTTTTGTCTAGTATCAAGTCTCTTATCACTAGTTTAAGTATGGGTTAGTTAGGAATTCTAAGCTATGAATGGTATAAGGACACAAAAATCTCTTCAGACCATGTCAGTGACTGATTGGTAATGTTCATTATATAATCAACTTATTAAATATTCTATTGTACGGGTCTTTTCAGTTAATCAATCGCTATTATTAGGTTCTCTGTGTTTTGGAAATGGAAGGAACTGCTTATTACCCTGAAACTATTAGTTGGTACAGTTGTTCATTACTACTAAATCTTTGTGTAACAATTATTTGAAACATTATTGATATTAGATGATGACATTATTGGAAGAAGATTCTCAATTTGATTTGTACAGTTTTTTATGTACATTGAAATCTTACTCTTGATCAAATCCACAGATTTCAATGGTTACATTTTTTATGCTGTGAAAGTTCTTCTGTTGACTCTTACATTAAATAAATTGTTTTTTTTTTGTTTTTTTTTCAATAGATGGAGTGTTTTTTGTAGCCCTACTAATATTTTATATTAAAATTAAAATAATATTAAAAAGATACTAAAAATAAAATGATTCAGTTCTTCATTAAATTTTGCCTTTTTCAATTTTAATTAAGGGTTAATAAGTTACAGGTTGTTAGTTTTTTATTTCACATCGGCTTGTTTTAATTGTGAAGTTTATTTATCACACTGATAGTAAGGGTTCTTCCATAAATAACTTCACAACTTAATGAAGGAATAAGCACTAAATTAATAATACGAGGTAGTCTGTCACCCTTGAAGATGTCTACTATATCAAAGTGCTTTTTATGATACTTAGAACTTTCACTAAACTTAATGATTTTATGGATTTTATTAATTAATTATTAATATACTTGGGCTTACAATTCAGCAATTGGTTGTTGCATGAACCTGCAGTATTACACTAATAAATTTGGGACTTGTGCCTAGACAGGCTATGAAAATTCTAAAAATGTTTATTGTTTTATTTCTTATATCTCTAATATTTATTAATTAAGGCAAATATTAATTTCTTATAAAGTATGGAAGAGGTGGAGGTGTAATTGGATGTAGTGGTACTGAATCAGAGAGAGAAAATAAATGAATAAATATCTTAGTCAGATTTCAAATTTTTCTCATGCTGTAAGATTCATTTCTCATTATAAAAAAAGCTGTAAAAAATCATAAAATAGCTGTAATAGAACATCAGTTATAATTGCAAAAGTAAATAGATAAATGAATAGTTATTTAAACTTCTTATACATTACAATCTACATTCTACGAATTAAAAATTAGGGATATTAATTAATTAAAAAGATTTTCATAAAAATATTCCTGTGACATGTAGTACTTTATTGTGGTGACATGGACAGTAGGAAAAACAGAAAATAAAATAATATAAGCCTTTAAAAGGCCATCTTATATGAACTTGTTGAAAATTAGGTGGGTTGATAAAACATAAGAGGATTCAATATAAATAAGAAAAAAGACAATTTTGTGCTGACAGAGGGACATGCAGATGTTAAAGGCTGTAGCTGAAGGCAAAGGTTGGATTTAATAAAGCAAATAACTGAGCATAGGATATAATAATTATATTGGGAATTTTGTGCTGGATTGTTGTTTATAGATGAACTTGAAAGGTAGATAATATATCAGGTTATGCATGTTTAGTTAATTTGGTGATAGAGGGGCATGCAGATATTGAAGACAGTAGCTGAATGCAAAGATTGGATTTTATAAAACAAATAACTGCTTAGGATATAGTATTTATGTTGAGGCTGAAAGATTAACATGGAACAGAAATAAATAGAAAATAGTAACAAACCAATCAAATGATAAATAATTCAAACAAAATTTAAGTTCATGCTTCATTTACTATTCAAACAAATCCAAAAAATTCTTGTTGAGTTTTAGCATTTTTTCTTCGCTATAAAGTTTTAATCATGAAGTACAAATATAGTAAAATCAATTTTAATTCAAGTTCTCTAAATTTATAAACCATTATTATTATTTTTAACTTGTCAGCAGTTAATATGAAAATAGTATGTCAATTTGTATTAAATTAAGAGCTTCAAAATTATCCACTTTATCCGAGAAATGTATATTATAATATGTAGCAGTTTCCTCGTACAACAGTTTTTTGGCAAGGATATATTTTGCATTTTTACTTTGTTCACAAAGTAAAAATGCAAAATTGACTGCTTGTGCAGAGAACTTCAGTACTTTCTGAGAAAATAATATTACATCAGTGCTATTTATAATTAAATATTTTATAAGTGTCTTAGCCATAATAAAAAATGACAAATAGTGCAATGCAATGAATTAATATACTTTTTTCTGCTTAGTAAAGTAATATTTGTTAACCTAAATTATTATTCAATTATTTAATAAGTGTAATTTTGTTTTGTTTAAATCATTAGCAGTATGTACGCTTTTGTCTGAAAAATATAATAATAAATTAATTACATTATTTATAAAATATATTATTTATAAACTATTAGGTAATATAGGTTAATAAGTACGTAATAAAAGATATAAAGTGCATTGAAACTTTGCATTAATCTAAAATTGTTTGTAGAACTGAAATGATATATGTAAAACATTATTACTTTGTATTGCTTAATAAAATAAATTATATGCTATTGAACGCTTATTTAATTATTGATTCTTGTTATTTAAATTAATTCAGATTTAATTGAAATTCAAATTGAAAGTTTGTTTCCCATCATTGTTAATTGATTAAATGAAAATGAATTAATGTTATAGTTTATTTGGTAGTACATTTAATTATGGATTTAGAACATTGTTTGAGCTTGTTAAAGGAATTGATTCATTAATTAGAATTTAAAAATAATATTTTTTACTCTTTATAACATTTTATATTAATTTCTATTTCTTTAAATATTACGTTCTAACATTATTATTCGGTTTAGTTTTACTTTCTAGACTGTATATTTTAGAACAGGAAAGTGTTAGTCTCAATTTTACTCTGCTATAGTTCTTTTTTGCAACATTTTGAGTGTCTCTCACTCTAAACATTCCAACAAAAGTTAAACCCTTGTGTATAGAACTACAAAAGAAAGGTTCTGATAATTTTTAGAATTATTCCTAAGCATAAGTAAATCTTACTATTCAATTTTGGACCTGGTCAAAAAATAGGCTGGAAGAGTATTATTTTTGGGAAAAAATTTGAAAAACCCACTCTCTAACCTTAAAATGTTGATTGGTGTTTTATAATACTAATGTTTTTCATTAAAAGTATAATATACCGGACGATTAAAAGAAATTTCACAAATTTAAAGGCATATGAAAACTGATTGTGATAACTTACAGATTCGGTTGAAGTTTCATTTCACAGAAAAACACCACGTTTATCAACCAACATTCACTTATGTTCGACATGGCTTCCACTTGTAATGCGACGTATATTGCACCTGAAGTCGATTTCATTCCAAACTGTAGCCAGCAAGTCGGGGGTTACCTATGCAGCTGCGACGTTAATCCGAAGTCTTAACTCAACAAGATCCGCAGGCAAAGGTCGTTCATAGACCCGACATTTAATGAAACCCCCCATAAGGAAACATCTTCACGACCAAACCACCGCCTGGGAATCGAGTAACAAGAAAATCTCGGACTTATAGGCGTGTTGCTGATAATAATCAACTAAAGTTTTGAAGGATGTCTACAGCAAACCAACCATGGTATCGTAAACGATACCATTTACGGTTGCCTTCTAGAAGAACGGGACGTAGGTCTTTGTTTGCTTAGAGCACAAAAAATTGACCTTATTACTATAACGAATGTGCTGCAAGCAATGTTTCATGGGGGTTTTCGCCACCCCATATTGTGACAGTTATGGGTATTCACCTTGCCACTTGATGTGAAACGTTACCTATTGCTAAAAATTACATTGTCTAAAACTGTATCGTTATCTGCAATTCTATCCATCATTTCCACAAAAACTGCAGCCAAGCAACGTTTTCATCATCTGTAATGTGTTGAACCACGGTTAGTTTGTATGGCTTTAAAGTGTAACAATGTACGTAAAACAGGCCAAGCAGACGTTTGTGGAATGCCAATCTCACTTGATGCACGTCGAGTTGATTTCTTCGGACCACGAGCAAAGTTTTCTCCGAGCCGTTCTACAGTAGCTTCAGGGACGTAGACATCAGGTAATTTTACATGTTTAATTACCTGTCTCAACGAAAGTTTGCTGCCAAGAGTAAATTGTATGCCTACTACTAGGTCCCCTACCGTACTCTCAACGAAAATTACGTTGAACTACAGTGGCTAACTGTAAATCGTGAAAACAAAACACACAGCGAGCACGTTCTGCATCAGTAAATGTATCCATTTTTAACAACACTGATGGACGAATTTGGTACTAATGAACTACGCGAGTCAAAAACGAAATGTGGTTTGCTATGAAATGAGACCTCAACCTAATCTGCAATGTCGGCTTTCGTGGTGCGAGTAGTCCTCCGGGACTACTAGCGTCAAAAAAAAGCTCGTGTGTATTTATGTACACACTTAAGAGGTTATACTTCTTTTTTTTTTGTATAAAAAAAGAATTTTTTACCCATTCAAACAAATTTGAACTGAGTCAAACGATCGATAGACGACATTAGATACCACGAATAAAAGTTTGAATAAATAACATTTAAATTAAATAATATATTTTTTTATACAGTTTAAAAAGTATTTGAAGTATTCGTTGTCATATAAAACAAAGTTCATCGAATATATTTCGATTAGTTTAGTTCCATTAATTCTTCGGATGACGATTGACTAGGCACGAGGGTTAGCGGCTTACGATATGAAAAATAAAATAGTGTATTTTATCGAAAATTTTGTTTTTGGTAAATTTAAAATTATTTATGCAAAACCAAAAATTTATCTGATGTGTGCTATTTTCTGTGTCATTAAAAATATAATATTGCTCATAAAAAATAATACTTACATAAATATAACCTCAAATCTTGATGCACAATTTTCACAAAATTACTTGTAAAAAAATAAATATACGTTGTAGTATAAATAGAGTTTTACGAATATGAACTACAATATAAGCAGTTTAAAATATCCGTCTTCAGAAATCCGTGTATATAAATACATATGTAAATGTATATTTATTACGACTCTGTATCTGTTACGTTAACAACACGTGCATTGAATCACTTAATTGCATTGAACGAGTGACTGAATTAGACACTACGCGCATGTGCGTGCTACTGATCCACTTGGGAGTGCGCAAATATTCATGGTCTGTTACATCGGCGTGCGCAACTTCCGTAACTTGCTGAAAATACAAAAAGAAGTATAGCTTAAAAAACCTAATCTGTAAGTTATCTAAATAAATTTTCATATACTTTTCAAGTTGTGAAGTGTTTTTTGAATCACCCGGTATTTTGAACTGACTTTAACTGAAGGTGGAGATTCTCAATTTATGCCATCTCTATTACATGTATCCGTACGTATTCTTTTTTTATTGATTGTCCAACCCTTTGTCTTCACCAAATATCTGATTTTAATGATTTTTTTATTTTGTAGAGGAAGTTTCTCAATTGATGGTCCTTTTGTAATTGTTTTACAGCTAAGTGGAAGATTTTTTTAATTGGAAGATTGTTGACTAATAATTATAACATTACGACAATAGCTAGTTGTAATTTTTATATTCAAAGTGTTTCAGAAGAAAATTCAGGAGAATTTATTCAAATGCCCTTAACTCACACTTGGTAACAGTTTCTTTACATAGTTTTTCTACATTCCTTATATATCAATACACAAGTTTTTCACATTCACATTTCTTGTGAATGGTTTTTTGCATACTCATTGCTTTTTGGCCTATCTATATATTTAAAAAATAAAAAAATGTGAAATAAAATAAGTGTTTAAAAGAAATGAACAATAACTCAAAAACCTGCACTAATAAAAAAATGTCTGCAGTATAGAGAAGTATAAAAAATGTAACCATGCGATCCAAAAGAGAATGACGCGTAAGAGAAAAATTAGAATAATAAAATAAAATTGATGCAAATTCTGGAAGAGAAAAAACAGAAATATATTTGCTGAACTGACTAACTATTTTTGAAGTATGAAGGAAGTTTTTTAATTGAATATTCTATTAAATATAAATATATTAAAAAATAGATACGTTTTTCCATTAACAACTAAAGTTTTCTATGAAATCAAAACAGGCTTAAATTTATTATATTTTTACAGTAATTAAAATGCTTTACTATCTTTATCATAATTATTAAGTTCAATAATTAAAAAAAAGGGAAATCAAGAAAAATAATTTTAAGTTCACCTTTTTGTCCATTAGATGAAAGTGATTTAAAAAACTGCATCAAAAACAAAAAAAAAATCAAATTCATCTTTAATTTTTTTTTTTTTTTTTTAAATCAGAGCCAAATGAAGGATTAGTAAAATAGTGAGAGTTGTTTTTTAAATTGATTTCTTCATAAAAATAATCTTAGATTTAAATAATTGAAAAAGTACTATTACTTATTTTGTAATTTTTTTAGGATTTTTGCATTTAATATATATATATATTTTTTTTTTTAATTGTGTTATGTTCTAAGTAAAAATACTCAAAAAATGTGTAAAGTACCTCATACTTATTTCTTATCCAATTTAAGTAATTTTTTTAAATGATTTAGCCATGCCATCACTTCAGTGCTCACTTAATTTATTTGTATAGAATAGCTTTCAGATTACAACACAAAATGTAACTTTGGTTTGTAATTATGATGGTACCGGATACATAAGGATATTTTTAGTTACTTTTACAAAGGTTTTTAGTCATTTCTCTTGTTTTTATTATTAAATAAAAAACTTTCTTTTTTAATATTCAATCTGATAATGTAAAATAAAAGATTACTCACAACTCCTTATCTTTACCATTTGGATACCGCATAAAGAATTTTTTATATACTTCTAAATTTAAGTGATTAGTTTATAATTCTGTTAAACATCTTTCATTGTATTTAAAAACATTTTAAAGTATTAATTGAGAAAAGATATGGCTATGTCATAATGCATAGTGATAATGTGTATAAATGACAAAATGATCAGGTAAGATTGCAAACAATATCTGAAAAGGTAATGGAATGATTCATTACAAATAACAGAAACAGAATTGAATACTGATATGAGAGTTGGAGAATGTAGGAGATGTAAAATGCAAGTAATAACCCCTAAAGAAAGTTTAAATGAAGGATTTAAAATACTTAGGGAACAGGAATCAATAATAAAATCAAAGATAAAATAACTAAAATAGAAACTATTTAAAAATTCTATTAAAACACAAGTCATAGAAGAAACAGGAAAAATAAAAGAAAGCATTTTCATATAATAGTTTTTGCCAATTTTACCTTAAATATTTAAATATAAAACTTGAACAAAGAAGGAACTGAGTTGTTTGCATATAATGGTGAATAATTTCTACATGCAGTATATGAAAAAATCATATAAGGATGACTAAGTTAGAAGTGCAGCACATGAAAACTCGAACAGATGAGAAAATGTTGAAGTGGTTTGGTGTGCTAAGAAAATGCTGCAGGAATAATTACAATGTGTAGCACTGAAACTGATGAATATCATCTGGAAGGCTAAGGATGAAATAGATTGGTCAAACTAAGGTCAATGGGTGTAAGATGAAGATCTAATGAGATGAACAGTGAATATAAAGAGATCAGTAGAAGAGGATGTGTAAAGGACAAGTGGAAGAAGTAGGAACATTTGAAAGAAGAAGTTGATTGAAATTGATTATTATTGTAGCTTAAAGTGGATATAGATAATCATAGAATTATCTCTAATAGTAATTTTTAATATTTTTGGGGG
This sequence comes from Lycorma delicatula, assembly GCF_047948215.1. NCBI lineage: Eukaryota > Metazoa > Arthropoda > Insecta > Hemiptera > Fulgoridae > Lycorma > Lycorma delicatula. The sequence goes on from NC_134463.1 coordinate 35,382,869, forward strand.
GGTTACTGAAATAAAAAATAATAATATAATTTCTTTAATACTTCAAATTACTATGAAAATAAAATTTTACTTTGTTTTTAATATCAAAATACAAATGTTAATATAGAATATATTATGGTTTTATTGTAGATAACTCTAATTAATAGTTTTACTTATAAATATAGATTGTTTGTTACATCCATAGTCCATGTTTAATGTTGTATTGTTCTTTTCCCAATTCATCTATATATGCTTATTACCTGTACCTAGCCTTGCAGTAGTGCCTAGTTCCTGTACATCCCTCTGTATGACCCATGTTTTAACACTGCTGTTATAAAATTACTGTAATGAAAAAAAAAGTTTTAGTAATCACAAAGTTTAATGTGTAATAATTTATATACACCATTTTTTTCTGTGATTGAATGATAATCAGAATAATAATTATTTTCTTATCAAATGAAATGTGGCCCTGAATCAAAATTTACAAATTTTCTTACTGTTGTTTCCTTATATGAAAAGCAAATTAAAAAAAAATTATATATATATATATATATTTATGTGAAACACTTATAATCAGTTTAAGTAAAAAGTTACATTAATCTAGGTAGTAAGAGAACAGAGGCGGAGATGCAGTGACCCAAGTGATTGGGGAACAGGACAAATTTAAGATATCTTCAGTCCAACCTGGTTACATCGACACACAAAATCTGTCAATTATTACAATGCATAGAGCGGCGATGAAACTCATAGAGATGAGAGTTCGTGTCAGATGTTCCGTGTTTACCCACTGTATTAAATGTTGAGAGATGGGGCACTCCTCCTTTCAGTCCAATGGACCGGATTGTAGAGGAAGATGTTACAACTGAGGCGAACTGAGCCACAAGAAGAGAGACTGCTCAGAGCTCTCCAAATGCCTGAAATATAATTCTGTCGGCCATCGGACAGTCAGTGGAGCCTGCAAACAAGCTGATCGATGAAGCTAATGCAGGTTAACACAAACCGTAGCGCATGATCTGATCTGGCGGATGGCAATAGCCGAAAACAGATTTCCTGGCGATTTCTGAACCCAACGTGAGGAGTGTGGCCGCACATACTTGGGAAGTGGACAGGAATGCTGATGCGGCCATCTTAGATGTATCTGGTTGGTACGCACAGATAGGAATATTCAAAGGCAATGGTTTTGTGGTTGTCAAGTTAACTGACTACGTCTTGATATCGGCATATATCTCCTCTTACTCGAGGAGGATAGATTTCCGAGTATTTATAGATGAGTTGGAAGAATTCATCAGAAGATGCCGTAAGCCCATCATATTAATGGGGACCTCAACTTAGAAAGCCGTGAATTGAGAGGCAGGGTATCGGCAGTATGTGGATATTCCATGGCCAACATGTTCGCGGCAGTAGGACTCGTTGCATCCAACAGGGGTCGTGTCCCCACATACATTGGTCGGGGAAGAGGTTCGATTGTAGGTGTAACAATGGTCATTAATAATACCGATGATTAATGACCACTTTCGTGGTTGAATGTGCCCGGCCAGGATATGCCAGAACCTCCCGCTGAAAGCCCATGGAGTGTGAGGCTAGAGACGTGGCCAATGAGGTCTTGAACATGTTTGACAGTCAATGTTTATGTCAATGTCATGTTTAACACTCAAATATCAGGAAAGGCTTTCAGAGTATTTGCAAAATGCCTGTAGACGCATCGGACAACAAGATGAACCGGGCAGACGTCGAGTCTATTCCCTGTAATAGCAGAAAAGAGAGCTGCAGCACTCACTGGGAGGAGGAAAATGCAACCGGACTCACGACGAAACGGAAAGGTGGACGAGATAATGAGGGAAGACTATCCTAATTCAAGAGGAGCATTGACTGCTGCAATTAGAGATGCTAAGCTTAAGATTTGGGAGGGCTTATTGCTGAGCTTGACAAGATGGTAATGGATCGGTTCGGTAGGCCAGTTTCTCCCCTCTGTGGTGAGGTGGTGCTCCAGATGGTAGAAGAACTCTTTCTGGTTACGAAGTCAGATTGGAGTGTTATTCCGTTCGAGCATGACAAGAGGTTCACCGTAGAGGAACTCTATGGTGAACCTCTTGGGCTCGTAGGCTCATATGCTTATTGAACACAATAAAAAAATTGTTTGAATGGTTGATCATTGAAAGACTATGGGCGGAGCTGGAAATGATGGGCAGATTATCACCTAAATAGTACGGTTTTGTGAAGGGAAGATCTATGGTTGACGCGTTGAAATATGTGTTCAGCGGGTCAGCAGATAGAGCAGGTGGTTCCTGGTATCGAAGGAGGATCCCGTTTGTGATCCTCTTAGACATCAGGAATGCTTTCGGTAGCCTCCCCTGGCCCTTGATAAACGATGCGTTGAGAGAGAATTTTAGTGATTATCTCAGAAGTATATAAACTCCTACTTGCACCACAGGAGAATGCGTGTTAGACAGAAGAAGGAGATATTCCAGTGGAAATATTCAGGGGCAGTTCCACAGGGGTCGGTCATTGGGAAACTCCTGTAGAACTTAGCACTTGACGGTGTCCTGAAGATATTGTTCGAAGGTGATGTGGAACTCGTAGCTTATGCAGACGACTTAGCACTATTAGTTGCTGGAAGGACACAGCAAGAAGTGGAAGATCACGCCACTGCTGCAATAATACAGAGATGGTTAGCAGAGATATGTGATCACTTACAACACATATATACTTGAGTGACGTGAAATAATATTAATTTATAAACTAATATAAAATGCTAAGAAACGTTTTAGCAGCAAAAAATGTGTATATGTTATTTAACAGGCGTACAAGGAAGTCATGTGTATCCGTATCAGATTTTTGTTTATTTTATAGGCCAACAATAAACACTACTTATATGAAAAAATCACAAGAAGTGAAATCCGATTTTTCATAAAAATAAGGAAAGTTATACAGCCAAGATATTATTGAATGAAATCAGATGCTTTTTGAAATGTCAGAATGAATCAAATTATATGTCATTATGCTATAATAATCTAATAATAAACAATGATGGTAATAAATGAAGGATATATTCAAATCATGTTTATAGACTATCAATTTTTTTTTAACTTCCTCTTAATTTTGTGAAAAAACTTACACCTACTACCATAGGAACTTTCTTTATAAAATAAAGAATCATTGAAATCACTGTGATGGTGAAAAGTGAGACTTAAACATTGCTTAAAAAATGTGTGTATGTCATATTGAGAATTCCCTTCTTTTGTTGAGATCAGTTATTAAGGGAATTTGGCAAAAAATTTAGTTACTTATTGAATAAAATTAAAATGGATAAACAATGTAAATGAAAACATTAAAACCAGATTAAATGAAGGAAGAAGGCCTTTATGCAGAAAGAAATTCAGTAATATCAAACTCAGAATTAAAAATAATTTTTCCAAAACAAAAAAAAAATTATGGAATATAACATTTTATGACAGTGAAAAATTGACAATAGTAAAGAAAGTAAATTATAGAATACAAAAATGCTGATGATTGTGGCATTATTGAAGAAGAATGTTGAAAACAAAGGTTGACAATTTGAAGTATATGTTAGATTCCATAACTAGTTATGGACTAGCAAGTTATCTGACTTACTAGTCAGATAACTTGCTAAGTTATCTTGCTAACTTAGCAAGTTATCTGATGAGTCGATTCCAAAAGTTCTCAAGAATAAGTTTTAATACAAAATTTGGTAGAGAAATTACAAGGGAAATGATCTTTTTTGTTATTCTCCTTTATGTAACTGAATACACGGTTATATATTGGCATGCCAGTTCTTCAGAATAAATGTAATATTCATCATGAGTCTTGTAAGAAACATGTTTATTCTTGTTACCACAGATACAAATTCTCTTGAACTTCAGTAATCAATCATAGAGAAAGTAATTTTGTTTAGTCCTCTTTGCTTTATATTCATCATAGTTTTAAGAAAAAATTGGTCAGATAATATAGACAAATTTAAATAAAAAATTTTTAAAATCAATTCAAGAGAAAACGAGCTTGTGGCAAATTCTTACCAAAGGAGCCAAATCATCAAAACATTTAAAGGAGAAAGTCAAAAATTAGAACATATAAAACAAATATAATTAAGGGTGTAGGGTGCAATAAATGAGTTGAAATTAAATTATTAGTATGGAACAGATACCATTTAAGCAGCTAAGTGAATAATGAAAAAGATATACATGTTTAGACATCTTTTAAAAGATTAAAATGCATCATAAAAAATATACATATATGTATTTTTTTGTAATTGTGTTTTTTAGAATGATTTAAAGTTTCACCCCAGTTATATGAATTAATTGTTTTACATTAGTTGGTCTACAGGTTGTCTGATCTGGGTGTGGCTAACATAATAGAAGGGATTATATGGTACAAAAGTTTGCATGTATTTGATTGCGTTGAATTTGGTACTATTAACTTAATATAATAATGATTTGAAGTTGTTCAACAGGAACCTGTTGCTCATTTTTAACTGCTTATAACAACTTTTTATTGATTTTTAAAGGTAGTCATGATAAGTTTATGGAATACTTTTATATTTTTTTGTAAAATTTTACATTTATTTATTAATGAATAATTTCAGACATGATATTTAAAACCTAAAAGGTAATTTATCTACTCTATTTTAAATAAATTTTCTTTACTTTTTTATCGGAGTTCTACCCCATCATTTTTTCTAAATAAATGTCACTGAACTGTGAAAGCAAAAAATTAAAATGAGTAATAAATAATTCCTCATATCATCAATAAATTATTCCGTTTAAGAATTATGAACACAACAAATCACTCATTTGCAAACAGTTTACTAATTAGAAAATGTGTTGCTTTATGTTCTAATGGCAAGCTTTTGTTGTATTTTCTGACATGAAATTTGTACAAGAGTAAGATTTTTTTACCTTTCATGAGGTTATGTTTATTTTTATATTTTAAAAGATTAAAGTATAAGAAAATAGGGAATGTATAAGGAAAAATAACGATACATACAACAGAAAACGTTTGTATTAAAAAAATTTTGGCATTATACACATAGGTCCTAGAATTTTGGAGCCATTGTTTCACAAAATATAAATCCTTCTCTGCTCGTATCAGTTAACAGTTAGGTGGAATTTTTTATCCGTTCTACAATCTCACAGTTGATATTATTTCCTCTAAACATTATTTCTTTATTGACAGATTTTATTATGATAAACTGAGTTAATAAGTTTGAGAATTATGTAGAGGATGAAATGAATTATTTGTAGCGTCTGTGAAAATGCCATGCCTGACCGGGATTCGAATCCGGGATCTCATAAATATTATGAGGTATTACCTCATAAATATTATTTATGTTAATTGTGTGTTGTTTCACTTTAGAAAAAATATTTTATTAATCGGTTTTATAGTTTTTTATAATATGTTTAGCAATTTTATTTTAACTAATTTAAATTTATTTTCTTCATTAGTAATTAACTTTTTCTTTTTTTTTTCAGGCATTTGAAAGATCTGTTGCATAGAGGGGATAGAGCTATGATATATGTGTTTATAGCAGCTTCATATTTTCCATGGTTAATGTTACGACCATTACCAGCTGATAGTTGGGTCAGCGAACTGTGGTGGGTTGTGTGGGTATTAGCATTTCTTGGTATTCTTTATCAACAGATTTTCCACGAGCGTTATAAATCATTAGAAACATTTTTTTATTTATTTCTTGGGGTAGCGCCATCATTAGCTGTTATTAATGAAGTACCAGTAAGTTATTGTTTATTTTTTTTAAATTTTATTATATAATTATTAATTATGTACTTATTATAATTGTTATACTATCCTTTTTTATTTATATTATATATTTATGTTCTTTATTTAGCAACTTGTAATCTATGACTGAACTACTTTATCGACTGTAGTAATTTTTCTTTTTAGGTAAACTGAATATCGTAGATATTGATACTGTTTAACAAAATTAAAATTAAAAAATGTGTATTTTTAAATTCTGGTTTACCATCTGATTAATAATTTTTCAATACTATAATAGTAAAAGGTTTTCAGTCATACAAGGGTCTGGAAATATTTCACAGCAAGATTTAAAAATATTTTGAGGCTTCACAGAACAAAAATCGTATGTGCTAAAAAAAATTAATTTGAAACATATTATTTTAATTGTTTTGATAGCCGTTTAATTTTGGTTAGGTTGGTTCATCATTATATTTAGGTACTTGATACATTAGACATTTGAAATCACATTCTTTAATTTGCAGTTTTTTTACTTTTTTGTGTTTTATTGATAGAAGTGGACAAAAATTAACTGTAAAGATGATATAAAAATAAATTCTACATCATACATAATTAACAAGAATGTATTTAAAAAAGTCAAATGTAGGCAAGAATAGAATGATTAAAATCATAAAAAATTAAATTAAAATTATTTATATATATATAGATACATAATTAAATAAATAAATATATATAATTAATGTCATCATTCACATCATTTTGTGTACATTAATTCATAAACCAAATGATATAGTTATTAATGAATAAAAGATGCCTACTGTAAGCTTTTAGACTGGAATATTTTTTTTTTTACTTCAGTAATCTACAAAAATTTGTTAATTATATGTTGCTATTTGCATTTTGTTCTTATTTTATTTCCTTCAATTCAGGTTGTTGTCCTTCAAGATGTTCTAGATTTATGCTGTAAAACATAAATTCACAATCCAACAACCCACATGATGTTGATTATATGTATTGTCAACTATTGTTGAAATCTTTGTAAGGTTTCAGTGATTTCTTTTAATAATTTTCATTAATCTAATATAAAATTTTCTATTTTTCAGGTGAATTTTGATGGATTAACAGAATTAAAATTTGGTGGATTTCTTTACGTGATTGGTGTTTTCTTTTTTAAATCAGATGGTGCCATACCATTTGCTCATGCAATATGGCATTTATTTGTAGCTTCTGCTGCTAGTGTTCACTACTTTGCTATACTACATAATCTATACAACGGGCCATTAGAGTCAACAGTATCTAAATTTTCATGAATCATGAAAAAAATTCATTTTTTACTGAAATAAAAAAAATTAAATTATATAAACTTATTAAATAATATTATTTTTTTAAAAAACAATTTTTTATATTATATATATTTGCTTTAATTTTTATTTATACAGTAATAAAATATATTTACTATATATTTTTTTATATTATTTTTATGAATGTTTTATAGGTTTATATTATGAAGGAATAATTGAAAAATAAAATAACTAAAATTGTGATTTTTATTATTATTTTATGGATATAGGAATAAAACAACAAAGGTGTGATTTAATGAAATTATAATTATTTACTTTATTGTATATACATAGTTAATATACAGTTTTTAATTTTATTAATAATTAAATAAAAGATACAAATGTCTTTTGAAAAATAAAATTATCCTTAATATTTTCTTTGTATTTTTATATATATTTTTTTAAATACTTAAAGGGATAATGATATTAAAAAGAAGAAATAAAATCTTTTTGAACGTATAAAAAAAAAATGTTAACTTAATTGTACATTATAAATTAATATTTTGAAAATATTTCTAAAAAAAATTACTATAGATAAAAAACTCAAGTGTTTTATATAGACAAAAACTAGAGTATACATGTTTTTTTTTTATGGAAATGAAAAGCTTTAATGCACAAAATTATAGTTATTTTGAATAGGGTCAATGGGAAGCAAAATAAAATTATAGATATTAATTTGATTATACAGATAACATATATTTATATTACATAAACCTGATGTAATTTACATATAACTTATATAACCTACCAATCTTCACGGCAGAGTGGCAGCTTCTCAGCCTTCCATCAGGAGGTCCCGGGTTCAAACCCCGGTAAGGCATGGCATCTTTCATATGCCAAAAAATCCCATTTTCACATACCAGATATAAGCTTCAAAGATTTTCATCAACCAAAAAATAAATTTATTAACTATTTCTAAGTTGTTATTTCAGAAATCCATTTTTAATTAGTATATTATGTATTTTTTAGGACTCAATTCATACATGGATTAGGCATTAAAAGATGAAGATAATATTTAGAAGAAGTGATCCGGTACTTCTTGCAACTGTCATCTTTCTTTCACCTTATAACTGAATAAAACTTTTCTTATTATTCAGACTTCATTATTCTCTATAATTCTTTATTAGTTGAATAATCAGTAGCACTTCACAGTTCCTTCATACTGCATCATTATTTTGGTGGTTTCTCAGTAAAACTCCCATATAAAATTCATCAGGTTCAGTAACATTGTGCAGTAAGAATCAAAACTTTTTAATAATATGAATTTTAGCAGTAAAATTTGAGTTCTTGAACCTTCCAATTAAAGACTTATTATTCTCTAATAACATTTGATACTTATATAATTTGTACTCATTGTCAATCGTAAAAATAATTCATGTTATTAAAATTGTGAACCTTTTCTATAACACAGTTATTTATGATTATCTTTATTTACTGAGCTGTTTTAAAATACATAAGACTTTTGTTTTATCTAGCGATTCTCTTAAATTATAGTCTTCCAATAATTTTCATAGATCTGAACCCAAAATACTACAAATTGTTCTCAGAGTTTGCTGATATCACCTAATCATTTGAGTAATTAAAGAGAAGCAATTGACCAAGTAATCATACATCACAGCCGTATATAATTCCTTTATGACATCATCAATGTATAATCTAAAATTATAAAGAATAAAGGGCAGTCTTCTGTGATTCCCTGATCTTTCCATTGGTATTATATACTTACTCCTATCTTAATACCTGTTGTTTAATAGTACAAATGTATTTTTATATATATTTTTTAAAATACTTAAAGGGATAATGATATTAAAAAGAAGAAATAAAATCTTTTTGAACGTATAAAAAAAAATGTTAACTTAATTGTACATCATAAATTAATATTTTGAAAATATTTCTAAAAAACCTCTGTACCAGTCAGATAAAATTTTTTGGTATACCTTTCTTTGTTTATAAATGTGTCTTCATGGCTACTTAGCTGTTCAAGCTTCGATTATGAATCTAGGTACTGAATTAAAATTTTTTTGTATTGTCAGTGTATTTTTATAATTTAGGATTAAATTGTGGCACAATCTCATGAATAGTGACATATTTAATTCTAATTATTTGGCAGCTTGTTATAGAATTACTGTCTTTTGTAGGAATATTAATTTAATAAAAAAATACCCCAGAAATGATACAAAAGGAGAGGAGGGCTATTTGGTGAAATAAGATAGCCTCGTTGTGGCTATACATATTCACGACAAGGTAGTCCCTCTGGAGGTTATCTTGCCCCTTTTGTTGCGTATCATTATAGACAGGCTTCTGTTTAATCTAAATAGGAAAGAGTTCTGCATAAAGATTATGCTACATTCATCCAGTGAAAATTTTACCTTCACTATTTCATAGATGCCCTAATATTATCCATCATTTTTCATTGAAAAGAGGTGTGAAATTAACATTTGGAAGCATTCATTGTGATCCTGAAAATGCCGTAAGTTTTCTTCATAGTAAGGAATCTGTATAAACCTAGATGGAAAATTCTGGCACAACTAATAGAGGAGGTTAGTTTCTGTGTGAATACCATTAAATTTAAGTGATTTCAGGGTTTGCACCTAGATATTATTATTATATTTATGTAGATTATTTTTTATATAATACAAATTATATATATCATTTGATTTGAAAGTATGATTTCCAGTCAAAATGTTATTGAAAATGTTGTATATTTAATTTTATTGAGAAGAGAAAACTTAACCTCAGGATTAAGTTAAGGTATAACCAAACATTTAATCTTGTTCAAAATCTTAGAATTTTTGATATGTTTCATTAAAGTGATTGAGATTTTTCCAAAATTTTAAATGACAAATGAAAATTCTAAAATGTTTCTGAAAACAGAAGAAAATTAGAAACACGGTCTCATATAAATGTTCAAATACAGACAAACACTATATTTATACAGATTTAAAAAGTTCTATTACTTGAAAAAAAAGTCTCGGTATAAAAATATAAGGAATAACTATTTCTACCAGTAACAATTAAGAACTGTGTTCATAATTTCTTCCTTTTTTAAAGTTCCCATCAAAATTCATTTGCTTACTTTATAATCATTAACTAAAGTAGAAGTTGCACAGTTAAATGAAAACATCCAGTATCCAGTATTGCTTAAATTTACAAGTATATGGAAAACAATATACTATATCTGACTTTAACAGTTAATATTGAATGCTTACTTACAATTATTTTCAAGATTTTTTATGCTTGTTTAGATTCTCAATATTACAAAATCATTTGGTATTAAAATCCAGTTCTCTTGTATGGGACCTTTGTTCATAATTATTTACTTATTTTTTTAATGTCTTCCCATTGTCTTATTCATAGCTGCTATAACTGGTGGTGGATGCTATTTTCCTAATTTACTTTTAATTACTACTTCTAGTTTAAAAAATGTACTCTAGTTCATATTTTTGCAATAATATGTGTAACCCTTAACTTTTAAATCTTTAGCCACTTTGCCCATTTTTTTTGTTTGTTAAGTATTAAATTTATTTTTTCCATGATTTTGGGAAGTTTTTTAATCTTTGTAAATAAAATATTATATACATATTATCTTTTTAACTAATATTATTATTGTAAAAGGATTATGTTTTACAATTTGATTTTAAATCTTTTTATTTTTTTGAGACCTTAAATAACCTTTTTAAAAATTAATTTTCATAGAGTAATGTTTAAAATATACATTTTTGCCATTACTATCTTAATTAGTTAATAAACATTTTTTTAAATTCTAAGATAAATTAGAAAGTTAAAGTTTTACAACTCTGTTTTATTTACATATTATTATATGACAAGCAAATTTATAATTAGAAAGTTTTAAAAGTAAATTGTAAGTTTTTAACAAAGAAGAATTTTTAATAGTTGATGTATAACCAATGGTTTGTAAATTGTAAAGAAAATTTAATTTATTTTGAAATTAAAATAAAGTACTGCTTAAATGAAGATGAGATGTTGGAGTGGACATCTCAAGCACTATATTATAAAACATGGATCTGTGCTAGACTTCTCCAAAAGTTAACAATTTTTTTTCATATTAGAATATATAGAATTTGTTGAAAACCTTATTGTAACAAATACTAATGTTATACAAATTAATTTTTTCACCTAAGCAGTAAAATGTTAAAAAGGATTGACATTTCTTTATGTACCTTTATGATTTTTATTTTATACTGAAGAACATGTTTTAGAGCATACCTGTGTTATCATGTTAAGATATTCATAGAATATCTTATTAAAAAATATATTTAAAATTGGGTTTTATAATAAAATAAAAGTTTAAAATTTTAAAAAGTTGTGGTTGGTTAGACTTAAAATATACAATTTAAAAAAATAAATCACTAATGTAAGCATTTCTTCCTTAAATTTATACTACTTAGATGAATTCATCAATAATGTGTAACATGTGTGTGTGTGTGTGCATGTTCACATATACATGTGAATGTGTGAACGTGTGTGAGAATATAGGATTCAAAATCTGCCCGTGGGAGAAATATATTTAATTATTGATATTATCATCATCTGTTCATATTTATGAATTCTGTATTGTCAATTTTTATAATTTATGAATTTTATTATTTAAATATATATATAGTGTATGAGTGTACAGTTTATAACTTGTGACATGAAAAAAAAATACTGGTGTAGTATTGGTTGTGTATGATGTATAATATTTACATATCAGTGTTACATTTTATAAATAACTAATTTATGTTTAATAATATATTTCTTAATGTAATATTGTTAAATATAACCCATCTTGTACCTGATGTTACTTAACAATTACTTGTATCTTTTTTTAATTTAATACTTCAGGGAGAGCCCGTGAAGATAAAGACAGTTCATATTTATTGTTGAATGATATAATTTTAATAATAGTAGTAATTAAAACATATAAATAGTTTAATATAATTAATTCTTCTTGTATGAGAGATTTAGAGTAGATTAATTACATAATTAATTTATTGCTTGGTGTAATTAATCTTTATGTGGCTAGAATATGATTGCTATAATAATGTAATTTGGGAACTTATATGTACAATACTACATGGAACTGAAGTGTTTATAAGTTGACTATGGTGCCATTTGAAGTAACACCTTCACCACAATAAATCTTGTTTATTTAAAAATATATATAAATGGCTCTGTTCATCAATGTTCTTTGATTAATTAATGGTATTTTTCTAAGAGCAGTCTGCCTAATACTGAACAAAACCATCTATCTAACTACTTGTACTTTGTAGTTTACCAAGTAGTTATTTTAATTAATTTGTAGGTTTATGCTATTTATCCTATAATTTCTTATAACTGTGATGTATATAAATACTAGAAATCCTTAAAAGAATTATTTTCTCCTAAAGTAATGATATTCACAGTAAACAGAGTGAAAGTGCACATAGGGTTGAATATATACTGTATTATTATCAGCAAACTGATCTTGGACATTACAGACTTAGCTACAAGAAGATAACAAAAAACCAGATCTCGCCTCACTTCACCAACTAAGCTTGACATGGAAAGCTTGGTTTTTGTTTTTTAGTGTGGCTATTTCAATTTGGTAGTGTCTCATGGCAGATAATTGCACCATAACTGTATAGTACCTAACTGAGGCAAAGAATAATTGTAATAATTCAACCAGTTCTGAAAAAAAAATTGTGAAGATATTATATCATTTGTTTAGGGTTTAGTAGCAATGAAGTTTTAAATAGAGGCCACATAATGGAGGGTCAGTCCCTTCCTTCTTCCTCACAACGTTTTTTTTAAAATAAATTAATTTGATGATTAAACTATTCCTATTTTATTATTATAAATGATCATTTATTTCATTGGACTAATCTTAAAAACTGATACTTTTTTACCACTTATGATTCAAAATTGATTTTATAATAATCTTTATTAATAAAATCAGTTTTTTTTTTTAAATAACATGTATCGTTTAATTTTTTTAGACTTATAGATAGTATTTTTATGATAGCAAAATATAAATTTTGTATTTCTAAAAATGTTAAAAGAGATAGTCTATCCAGTATCTAATTCACATTTGAACATTTTAAACAAGTTGATAAAAAATAATTTAAGTGTGGCACAGCAGGTGATGCTAAAGGAAAATAATGTACAAAATAATTAACGACTGTATTTTTAAATGTTAGTATTATTCAAGCAGTAGTTAACAGTTCAATAAAAGTTATGTATACTGGAATATAATTTGGGTTTAAATATTAAAAAAAAATTTAAATGAATAAATCAGTATTTTATTTTTCGTAATACAAATATATTATTGTGATTAGAAATTTAATTAATAAGACATTTGTATCTTTATTTTTTATTTATGATTTTAATAGATAAATTTCTTTTGCTGTATATTGGATTACCTATCTTCATTGAGGTTATCACCAAATGTTTCATTTAAGGCTTGGTAGCCATAAAGAGGTAAATTAAACTAAATGTTATGGAATAAAATATTAATATTTTATTTAATCATTTATTTGATGTCATTAGTCAAAACTTTTATTATAAATTATTATAAAATTTTTATTTGTATTTTATTCAATCAGTTGATTTTGGCATAGAACTGTTATTATTACTTTGTTGTTTATATTTTAGTGACAATTACCATGAAGATTGTTTTTTTTAAATATATATTTTTGCATATAATGATTATTATTTATTTCAATATAAATGGTGAACCATTACTATAATATAATTATGAATTCTGAAAAAATACCTGGCTTTACAAAGTCATTTATTACTAAATGACTACTTCTTAATCCTGAGTTCACCTTCGTTTTTGTCTACCTATTTTATAAATTCTTTATTTCATTTAAATCTTCTCTCTCTCTTTCTGAACTTAGTTATTCTATAATCTCTTCTTTCATTTTTGTCTAAACTTTATTGATATTGATGTTTGTTTATCCTTTCTGAATTAGATTATATTATTCTAGAATTCTCTTAGAGTTTACCATAACATATGTTGCTGACTTTACCAACAGATTGCATTCAACAGGTATGATCAACATGAAATTATTTCATCTTTTTCTTAGTCTTCTAATTTATTTTTTGCTGTATTTAAAACAAAAAAAAAAATTGTGTTTACTAAATTAGTATTCTGGAGTTTTAAACTTGTAACCATAACTTAGCGATTTATCACTAGTTTATTAAGTGTGGCTTTCAAAAATATTTAGTTTAAATTATTTATAGTTTATATATGTATCTGGACTCTACTGTGAGTTGTGTGTTGTAATATTGGGTTTTTAAGTATTTATTATTTTTTTATATTTCTTAGGACAATTTTATACCTCTACTTTTTAGGATTATGAGGACGATTTTATCTGATAATCATTTCAGCCATTTGGTGAGGTACCAACAGGTCCTCGACTTGTCCCACAGGCAACCCCTCAGATCAGTACCAAAGTTGTACTGCTAGTTAGGTCCCAGCATTTTCAGTGTAGATCAACAGTATTAAATATCTACTTACATAACTGATAATAGGAAAAAAGAGACAAAGGATTTCAAAATAGGGCGAACAGTAAAATAGAATCTACCCACTAGGGTAGATTGGATAGTTAACCCTTCACTGCCATTTACTACTTTAATAATATGATTACTATAGTAATAATTTTTTCTGTAAGCTTTGACTGATTCTGAAGCAGACATTATTTTAATTTCAAATACTATGGAAGATCTGCAGCTATTAAACCTACAGAAAGAACATCATGCATGAAAAAATATAGATTAAGAATCAATATGAAGATAAATTAATTTTGATTAGCAAACAATATAATAATATGCTAAGACGCTAACCTTAAGATTAATAACTCTGTTGCAGAGTGGGATTTTAGATTTAAATATCCGATTAGCTAGTTAAACTTTTCTAGTGATTAGTCTTTTTAAATGTGAACTCGGATAGAATCTGTTAGAAGTTCTTTTATCAAACTAAGGTGAATGCTCTCCAATGGAAATTATAATTCACAGCTATGATTTAAGTGCTTAGGTGCATAAATTTGTTCAAATCTTTTGTATTGTTTGGCTGCATGGTCATTAAAACAAGATGGAGTTAAAAAATTAAAAGCTTTTGAAACTGAAAGGATCTATTGAAAAATTATTAAAATAATTTTGATGTATAAAGTGAGTGATGTCAATTTTTTTAGATCTGATGCTCAAAGAATGGAAAAGTTTGAAAACTATGAATAGAAAACGTGACTACCTAGAGTATATATTGTAAGGCAGTAGTTAATAATTTAAGTTAAATTATTAGTAGTTAATAATTCAAGATAAATTAATTGGTAAAAGCAATATAGCATGATGAGTAATGTTGTAGCTCAGGAATTTAAATAATGGTTCTGTTATACGTAGAGTTGCATATACCCACAGTCAAAAAATTATTAATTTTCAGAATAACCAACAATTTTTTGCGATAAAAAGTGCCACAAAAAGAAGAGTTTTGTTATTTTCATGGAAATTAGATCTAAATTAAGTTTAAGTGCATGGAATCTCATTTTGTTATTCAGATAAGTTGATAGAATGACTTATTTGTTTATATATGTTATATGATAAGTTATAATTTTATTAATCTTCGTTTTATTTTGTATATTTAATTAAGATTATATACATTTGTTCTTGTTCTTGTTAAATAAATAAATGTATGGTGATGAATATCAATAAGATAAAAAATTTAGTGAATTACAAGCTTTTGTCTCTAAGGGAAATCAACAGATTGAGGTCCAATTTCAATTTCATATATCAATTCAATATCACACCAATTTTAATACTATTGTTTCCTTTCTTCTCTCTCCCAGCCACGATTTATTGTGTTTAAATTTATTTTCTAGCCAGTTAGATTATTAATTGTTTATGGAACATTACAACTGGAAAAATCTTTTTTAAATTCAATAAAGTCATTAATATTGCCCTCACTTCACTTGAAAATTTGTTGAAAAAATGTTGTACATTTAACAAAACTTTTTTTTAACTTGACTGGTTTGATATGATGTTTATAGAAATAGATTAATCAATTTTAAAAAGTCTCATCAAAAATTTTGACAGCAATTCATCAGTTTATAGAATAAATTTTATAAAAATCAGTACATAAAATCATTATACTGACCATGGTCTCTATGATGGAGTATTTGTGTCTTTGCCTTTCATTCAGATGGCTCTGAGTTAAATTCAAACTTAGCAGCTTTTTACACCCATTACAGAATTCATAACAGTAGTAGGGTGACTTTAATTTTATAAAAATCCAAGCCTGAATGTGTTATGTCATTAGGAAATAACAATTTTTTATTCATTACGTTTATTAACGTAAAATTTTACAAATATTAAATTTTTGTCATATTGAGTATAATTAAATAATAATTGAAAACAACCTTTGTTATAATAAAAATGTAAAATCTTGAAAGTAATAAAGGTGAAGTTAAAAGAAACAAAAATTTACCTAACATAATCAATAAAAGAGCTGATATTCATTTTTTGTACTATTTCTACTTATTAAGTTTAGTGAATATTTGATATTACTAAATCTTGTTTTGATTATCAGTAAATAGTCCCCATTTCTTTCTCTTTTTATTTTTTAAAATCACAGTAAAGATTTACTAATTCAAACCTTAAAGATGTAAACTTGATCCAGATCATTGAAAATATCAAAATTAGTTAGTAACATTCCTTTTTTTATTACAGTTTGCAAACTTCTGGACACTTATTCTCTTTATTGAAGTATTTAAAACAAATTATAACTTTATTCACTCTAGATTAATCATATCCTACCTAACCTAATACAGCAGTAAAACATTTATGAAAAAATAAATGAAAATAAAAGCAATTTTTAAATAATGAATTATCCACTCTCTGTATGCGTTACCATAATCTAAAACACTATCTTAATAAATGAATTAATTAAAAATATTCATAATTTCATTTTTTTATAGTATTTTTTTTAATAAATGTTATAATTCTTTATTAAAAACTTCAAATAGTCTGGATAACCTAGGTCCAGACTATTTATAATCTGTTAATTTTAATTGTACTTCGTAATAATCTTTTTTATGTTTATTATTATTAATTTTTGAATGAATTAAAATAAAACTTAACACCCACCCAAGATCTGAATTTTTGAAGCAATAATGTAAAAATTGTTTTTTTTTTTCAAGAAATTGTATTTTTTTTGTGACTTCAGTAACTTGACTAGTTTAATGTACTTTTCTATTCCTTTCTATCTTCAGCCAATCTCTTAACCTCAACATACCCTTATGTCCTGTATCCTCAATTATAATGTTTCACTAACGCTTCTAATCATTTTTTCCTTTATGTTTTTATGCTGTACACTTCCATCTAGAATCAAATTTATTACATCAGATCTCTCATGAATTTCTCTTTTCTTCAGTTTATTTTAAAATCAGTTCATGTCATACTCTTATCAACCCGCTGAATCTTATTTTTAATATTCTTCTGTAACACCACTTCCTAAAAGCTTTATTATCTGTTGCTTCCATATTGTTCCTAATTACTACTGTAAAGTGTAACATTCTATTCAAATATTTAAAAAAAGTGTTTTTCTAATTACTAAATCAGTATTTGATATCAGCAATTTCTTTTCTGCATGGAACTTCTACCAAATCTTAATATCTTGTTTGTTTCATCCATGCTTTTATTTCATCCAAATTTTGATTCTCTTACCTCAGTATTTAACTCCTCATTGTCAATCTTTCTGTAAAAAAAGAAAGATTATTAAGAATGGTCTGAATCATTTTAAAACCATATAAACTTTACTACTTAACCAATTTCTTTTTACCTGTGAAGTTCCAATCCCATGGAAATAAATATCTTCTTTCCTTTTTGCTGTTATTCTACTACTTCATTCTGGATTATATTATTAATATCCGTATAAAAATTAATATTTTTAGGAATCCCTTCTTCATAAAATGTTTATAACATTTTTTTAAATATAATTTTGTATGTACATTATAAGTGTAGATAGATCTCATTATTATTATCATTATCATTGTAAAGTATATATTATTTATAGATTACTTTGTTTTATATGAAATCTAGGGATTTAAAAAAAATTATTATTATAAATAATATTTAACATGATTGTTAAATTTGTATATTTTTATGTTAATTATTCATCTATAAAATGGATTATAAAAATTCATGTAATAATATTAGTAATAAGTTATTAGCTATTTCTATTAGTTTCATGTAATGTAATTTTGCAAATATACAAAAAATCATTTTATGTAGTATTATAAAAGATTTAAATTATTTTGTATAATTTATGCTCAAATTAATCTTGTTAGAATTACTTTTTTATTATTATTATCTCTTTCTTTTTCATATTTTGATATTAGTAATAATTATACTATTATTGTGTTTAGAATAAGTTCCATTTTTCTTTATTTATTTTTGAGGAAATAAAAAAAAGTGGTCATTTAATAACATATAGTATATATAGTGAGAAAATGAAGTAAATTCTTTTACAGTACTGTCTCAGAACAAGCCTCGAATAGTTGGAATGAAGGGGATAAGCAAGATATACATGCATGTGATGTATTACCAGTATTAATTATTCTATTTATACTGAAGAAATTATTCAAATCTTGATTAATTACATGCACAGCAGTGGATTTCAGTCAGTTAAACAGCAGTTACTAAGACAGTTTCAGTAAAATATTATTAACGCATACAGTACTTCCCCATACAGTATTAACAAACTGCATACTTTCCAACTGGTTGGGGCTTAAACTCGGTCAGTATGATAACATATTTTTAATATTTTAGTAGGTTATATAAAGGTGATTATTTTTTTAAAAATAAAAGATATAATTTTAAAATGTGGTGAATGTTATTTAAATTTGTGTTAAAGGGTTTAGGTGTCTATTGAAGTAATACTTGAAAGTAAATTTATGAGCCAGCTTACCAAATGTGGGAACTTTATTTCTAATTTCAACCCTTATAATTTTGTAATTTTTATTATTACTACTACTTCTTAAGTTTTTTAATCAAAAGAATAAAAATGATCCATATATAATTTATAATCTACATAATATTTGATATATAAAATGAAAAGAATATAAGAATATAATGTATAAAAAAAATATTCCTATCATTATGTGTGATAAAACACATTTCCACCGTCATTCTGTGATAAAATCAGATATTCAATACTCAAAAGAGTACATTAATTATAATTACTTAAATTTCCTATGAAAATGGAAATTAATATAATCACCAAATTTCAAAAGTTAAAAAATGACAGTTCTAATAATAATTGCATGGCATCTACCCTTACAGAACAAAAGCTCTCTATGTTTTTGCTTATCAGTTCATGAATTGTTAATTTACAGTTCTGTTTTTGTTTATCAGAATCCAGGTACAAATTAGAATAGGATTATGTTTAAAATGTAAAAAAAAAAATGTTCTTTGTTATATCATATTTTACGTACTTAGACATTTCTCTGTATTTTGAAAATGTATATTTTTAATAATACAAAACTTATGATGTAGTTCATAAAATAATAAATAAAAACAAGATTTAAATAACAGACACAAAATACAAAACAAAATTTAAGATAAAGGTATAAAATGTACTTTATAATAATAAAAAAAATATTATAAATTTGAGGGAGATGAATGAACATTTAATTACTAAACAACATCCAAGTACTGTTATGTGTAATGTGTATTATGAATAAAATGTTATTCATCATTTTAAAAAAATTCTTACAGAACATAATTTTTTTTCTGAATTGCTATTCGTAAATTAAATATTAAAAAAGTTGAGGAATGTACTTCTATGTTAAAACAAGGGTTCCATTCTGAATTAATAATTTGTAATAAATTAATTTAACTAACAGAAAGTATAGTATTATATACTTGCAGTAAGTCTAGGTTTATAAGCATAGTCTTTGTACAGATTACAGGGATATTTTGGATGCAGATTAGGGAACTATAGCAGATTGGTACAACATATAGCCATGCATTCATGCAATTGTGGCTTTCTGCAGGCAGGGATCAAAAGCTTCTCTTAATTTGTCTTTTAATGGTGATGGGAATGAACCATTTTGCAGTTAATTCTAATACCCCCACCGCACCTGCTCAACACTAACTCATACCTAGAAGCCAAGCCAAGTAAAATGAATAATTATGAGAAGGATGAAATTACAGATTTTGCATTTTTTTAAAAACTGTCCAGGGAAAATTGTTTTCTTTTCATTGTTTTGTGCATCATAAAAAACCTGGTAGCAAAGTAAAATCCTTTTTAGTAATTTAGCTAACTTGCAAGCTTCATTATGTTTACATGTCTTCATTAATTTTGAAAGAAAATGTGATAAAGTGTGATATGCTTTTTCAAGAATTTTAACCAACAATATTTTGATTCGTTCCGTTTCAGTTTTATTTTATTCATCTTTACCATTTTGTTCAGGTTTTTAGTTTGAATTATTAATTCATCATAATATAAGAATAAGATCATCAGATAAGATAAGAATCAGACATTAAAATGCTAAATCTTAAGGGGAAAATAATTTATATATACACATATTCATCCTATGGCAATTTTAATCTGTTCATTAAAATGTCCATTTTCAACTAGGTTTTATATTATCTAAAGAGACATAATAATGTGTAAGTTTGAAAGTCAAGGACAGCCTGAGTACCATAATTCACTGTGAAATTACTCTTTTTACAACTACTGCACTTTCTACATTTAATTTTGGTATAGAAAACAAAATGAGTTGTGAACATAATGTATTTCTTAAAAAGCTGTTAAAATATTTCATATTTTTTGTCATTTTATAATCATTAATAATTTACATATGAAAAGCATAATTGTTGCCAGTCAGTGCAAAATAAAAGTATGTAAATAATTGTTATTTAGTTACTAAATTAATTACTTAAATTGTTAATTTTAACAAAGAGAACATCTTTGTTATGAGTAGAATTTAATAAAAAAAAATACAACATATATGATTTACATTTAAATTCCACAAAACGTAACTAAATAATTGTTTTTCATAAATTAATAAGCTGATCTGTAATTCAATTTTTCTGCTTACTTGATACTTAACTTAAGCTTTGGATTAAAAAAAAATTATAAAATACCGAGACCAAATGATGTTTCTTATTTCTTAAAGTAATGAAACTACTGTGTTTATTAGAATATTTTTCAATAAATAACAGTTGATCAATTTATTTTCTTGTATTCCATTAGGTTGTATTTGTAATATTCTTCCTTGTACTCGTTTTTAAAAAATTAAAGTAATTTGAATTTAAAATCACCATGGACAGACATGTTACATAGTTTGGTATCATATAAGACATTTGGTAAACTTTTACATTAAAAAATATACAAGAACTCTTTAACAAAAGTAATAAATCAATAAAGACTAATAAATCATTAGAGTCATTTAGTTCATGCCAGACATCAATCAAGAAATAAAAAATCATGAAAATGTTAAATATTTTGAATTTTATATCCATGACAAACTGTGTTATAATAAACTTTTAAAAATCAAAAACATATATCTTATTATTATAGTTAATAAAAGTTTTACCTCTGCCTATGCTACCTTTCATTTTACATTATATTTCTTCATAGATTGCTGCTGGATCAACAGAATGTAGAGTTGGATGAGGTACTGGTATTTGAAAGATCTTTATTGTTTATAGTGTGTTTTATGAGTGGGTTTGGTTTAAATTTTGTATTTCCTATATTGATAGTACAAAACTTTTTTACGATTTTTTTTAGCTAGTGTTACATATTAATAATAAATAAATAATGCAAACTAGACATATTTAAAAAAAAAACTGAAATATATAAAAAGACATAAAACCTACATTTTAAATGAATAAACAGAATTTAAACTGCATATATCTGAAAACACCTTGTAACAAATATCATTCAGAACCCAATTCAATCATCACTACATCTAAAATTTTGATAATATTCATTGCTTCTAGTCACAGTCTCTGAATAAGCTTATCATTGAGTAAATCTAGCTCAACTGCAGGTAAAACTTTTACAACTTTCACCTTAAAATAAAGTTACTCTAATCAGTATTTAAAAACTTCAGATTTTTTTCAAATCTGTCACTGAATTTTTTATCTTCCAATGAAAATTAAACAATGCAATATAAATATTTAAAATTAATCTATATTTTTTGTTAAACAAAATGCATTTATAGTTTTTGGAGATTACATTATATAGTACTATAATTAAATATTATATTAGATTAAGTAATATATACTTGAAAACTCTTGTGGTACATTGTTAAGTGTTCCTGTAGTGTTTCATGAATTGATATTAATTTTCCTCATGCTATCTCAAATGCTTATTACTTTATTTATTTCATAAAAGGTTAAAGTCACTTGAACTAGCCTACTGGTATATTATCACATTCTTGGAATTATTTCATTTAATTTTTCAAAAATGCATGCAAAGTATATTTAATTTTAGAGTTTTACTATTGTGAAAGTAAAATTTTAGTTTTAGGTTTCATGCATTAAAATTCTGTTATGCTTTAATGGAAAAACTGCCCTTTAATAAATCAATTTTTGCATAATTGGAGTTGCTTTGATATATTATTCTACATATAAGCCAAAAACTTACACAAACTAAAACCAATAATTGTTAAAAATTTTAAACCTTAAAATTAATTAAAATAAAAATGAGCTGTATATTAATTATTTTCTTATTTACTTTCATGAGAGATAAATTTATTTAACCCACAACGCCAAGTTTTATTAAGAATGTTATCATTTTTATGTTAAAAAAGAAAGATTATTTTTATTGAGGTTAATATTTTATAAATTTCCAGTAGAACAAATTTCACTGTGCAAGTTATGGTAATTTTTTTTTTTTTTTTTAGTGGATCAATAATTAAAGTTTTTAACCTAAATGTATGCACACGATAAATTAATTTAAAAAAAAAGATTATTATTTATTGTTCTTTAAATCCTAATATTACTAATTGATAACAGATATTATTATTCAACAATGCTTATAATAGTTTATTAAATAGCTATTGGCTTTTATTCAGTTACACCTAAGTAGGCATTACCAAGCATTGTGTAAACCATCAGGTTGTTAGCGCTGCTGTTAACCATCTTACCCAGGACTTCATTTTTATTTATATCTTGGAAAAACCTAAAACTAGTCTTCATTTGAACATTTTAACCATTTAGCTTGATTCAGTTAATCAAATGATTATTTTTTCATGCCTCTTATATTTATTCTCAATATTAATTTAACTATTTAAAAAATACAGTTAGGCTTCCACTATTCCAAACGCTGTATCATAATGTAATTGAATAAGTGGATACTGCCTTTTGTTATAAACATGGTACTGGATATTGTACCATTATCATACCACAGAGATATATAAATCATGTCTGTTCATGGAATCTTTTATAATTTTTAAGAGTATGTAATTCATCAGATTTAAATAACATTTTAGAAATTAAAAACTGTAATTTGAATTACATTGTGTTCTACTTTGCGTAGTAATTTCTTATTTGTTATTTTAATAGTTAACCATAGAAGTATTAATAACATGCAAATATAAAAGTAACAGTATCAATTAAATGCCAAAATTTCTTCATTAATATTTATATATATGTATATTATTATTAATAGTAGTAGATGTAGTGGTATTAGTAGTTATAGTGGTAATTTGGTGAGTATTAATTACATAATGGACCATTGTTGTTATTACAGTAGTTGATTTCATGTAATTGTTGTTGTTAAAAGTAGATACAATATTAGATATAATAAGTTAAAAATAATACAGTTAATATAAACATTGTCTTCCAACCAAGAAGTACTTTTCATTAGTTTTATTTTAAATCTTTACCATTCAGTTATATTTGTACTCTACATAAATTGATTGAGTTATCTGCTTTATACATTCCTTATTATTAATTTGTGGGCTTTATTTAAAGTAAAGATCATTTGTTAATAGAACTTTTAAGTTTGAAAATATTGCATTTTCATATTTTTATTTATTTATTAAACATACACCTACAGTTTTCTACTTCAGTACATACCACTAGTTATTATACTGAGACATTTGACTAACACAACCTTCAAAATACTTTGTCATATTTCTTCACCATTAGTTCACAAAACCACTGATTGAAATTGTTGATTCTTGACTTCTTAATTCATCATCACTAACAATTGCTTACTATCCAAGAATTTATTTAATTTTTTAACAGATATTGCTTGCAAAACTCTGTTTATAATGCGTATGGGGATTACTAAAAAAAGGTCTTTGTCTGAATTTTCCCAGCAAATTACCTGTCACAGTTTCAGAATGTAGATGTGCATATCATGGCAACAACATAACTTGCATGATATCTATCACGTTATTGTATAAATTTTGGTGGAGATATTACCAAGAATTTTTCTAAAAACATCCAGTAATTTAAAGTTGAATTTTTGTAATCTCATCATTTATATGCTTTTTCAAGTTATTGGTAATTATTAAGAATCACCAAGAATGCTTTTGATTCTTCTACCAATATGTTTCATTTCACATCATTTTTCCATCTTCATTTCAATCATTACATTAACATTGTACTTTGCAACCTGATTGCACATTTTGATAGGCCAAAAAACATACAATTTTATGAATTCATAACTACCATCAATGTTGATTGTTTTGTTTTATTAATCTTAAAATTTTAAAGCTCCCACATAAATGACCATAGGATGATACAAATGTTAGAATGTAGTAAAAAAAAAAAACCCCAGTAAACTAGTCAACTTTGTATTACAGTTTGCCAACTTTTACTAAATGATTGTTACATTTAAGATAGCCCCATTTAAACGTTATCTGTTGGTTAGGTCTGATTAATTCTGTCTCCTAATTAAAACTTGTCTTAAAAACTTAAGTAATTTGGACTTCCACTTTTTCAGATTTTTAAAAAAATTCAGATTGATTGCAAAGAAAATAATGTAAAATACTGTCATTTGATTTGAAAAGTATATTAAAAACTATTATTTAACTTTGTAAAACAAAAATTCCATGCGAAATAGGCAATGGTTGGCATGATGGTCAGTAGCATCATAGCAGGTAACCCACACACAAATTTGAAAAACCTGTTTTTCAGATCAATGATAAATTGTTACTGTACCTATTTTGTAATATGTTTGTGTCAGAATGATGCAGAGGGTTAACACTTGTATTTCTGTGCAAGGGATCTGCAGTTTCAGACTATGTCATATCAGTTTGTATTATAATGTTAACAGCTCTTCAGTTATCTTCTGGCCATTTTCTAGTTTAAATTTAAAGAAAACAGTAACCATTATCTTTGTAAATATATTCACTTGTTTCATTACAAATACTATTACCATATTTATTTGTCTGACTAGCTTGTTACTTTTTTTCTATTCTGTCATTATTTTGGAATAACATATTTTAACTTGAATTTCATTGTCATATTCCTTTACCATTAGTTCACATAACCAATTAGATATATTTCAAACAGGGTAACATTGTGTATAAATATATTTATTACGTGGTATAAAGTATTAAACTATATAAAAAAAAAAACTGTAATGGGAAGACATGACTAATGGGTATACAATTCATTTTCAACTCACCTGACTGTCTGAATGGCTTGTATCATTCATAAACCCTGAACCGAGAGAGAAAGATTTCCATTCCCAAAGATTTTGTTTTTATCTGGTGTAAATCTGAGTTGAAATGACCCCTTCATTTTATCAAAAATTGTAAAAAGAGTTCACTGGAATTTTTCCACTACATATTACAGGGAGGAGGGAAGCAGCGTCTAATACTATAAATGACAAGTTCAGACAACCAAATGTTTGTCCAGTGAGTCATTTGTACCTTTCCCTCATTATAATAACAAAACATGAAAATTCCTGTTTATATTTGAATTCTCTTGCCACTTCATATTTTTTTATTTAATAATATGGTTCCATTTGCAAGTACTTTTATCTAATCGACACTACACAAAATGAAATTCATTTGAGTAATACTACAGTTTGACTTGACAAAAAGTCTGCTCACACATTACATAATTTTTCAGATAATTAGAAATTGCTGTAAAAAGTTTAATTAGTTTCTGATATTATTTAAAATTGAGTGATTATCATATGACAATGTGCATATAGCCTAGTAGCCCAATGTACAAGTATTATTCAATTTTTAATGTACTGTTACATCTCAGAAATGTTTTGGTTATGCTTTTTGTTTAACATTTTAATTATATACTTATATCATTAGACTGCAGTTACTTTTGTTTCACCAATTTTTCTTTTACTAAGTTCTCATAAATATATTTGTGTAATGAGATAAAATGTGCAATTAATGTAATGTAATATGTTAAAATTCATTTACAATAAAGATAAATCAAGTTTATTATTCTGCTTGTATGGTTAAATACAATTTTTGAGCAGAGTGGAAATGCTGATTAAACATTCCTCACAATAAATAGTAAATAAAAAGAAATATGATTCAATTTCAAGCAAAACTGTAGAATTTTACGATGTAATGTAATCTTGATTAATATCAATGATCAATAAAACCTACAAATTGATAATAAAGTAAATTTAAATTAGATATATTTCAAACCAGGGTAGCATTGTGTATAAATATATTTACTACTTGGTATAATGTATAAACTTGTATTTCATTTTAGTCTTTATATTACATAAAAAAGAAAATTGTAGTTGGAAGACATTTTAATTAATAATGCCATAAACATTACTTAAATTCAGTAATTAATACTGTACTATATATCTCTACTTCTAATAGTTCATAATAATAGATGAATGAATAAATATATTTTAATATAAGAAATTAAAGAACTGTGATAAATATAAAAAAAATCAATAATAATTAAATATATTTCTATGTAATTGTATAACATAGTTGTTGTACAAAGGTGTATTATTTTGATATTTTTTAGAGTTGAAAAGTTAAGATGGAATGTGAAAGCATAAAATACTTTTTTAATGTTAAAGATAGAATTAAACTTTGCAGCTTACAGTAACCTTTACTTTTAATCTAAAAATAATAATTAAATTACCCAGTGCAGAAGTAAGCAATAAAAATTAAATTTTTCAGAGAGGAGAGAGAAAACTATTTAAAAATTAACAATTTGTTTTGCCACCGTATTATAAAACTAATGACTTTTATAATGCAACACTTAACTGTTGTCTGGTATACCAGATGACAGATTTCTTATGGACTTATAAAATTTATATTCTACTGTATTTCATTAATACCTCCAGTTAGTAAAAATGTGCCATGTTATTGGACTTCTAATACAATCACAAAAATTTATCCAAAGAATAAATCACATCATAATACATATGAATTTAAAAGCTATTTTATCAAAATGTCTCCGATATCCTTTTACAATAACAGTAATTTTAATACTCATACATTATAATTGTTTAAATGAACTAAGTTTTTGTTGAAGCTTGAATGCTATTGTAATCAAGCAACTACAATTCAACTTTGTTTACACACCTGAAAGCATTACTCATTGTAATAAAGTGTTTTTTTTTTCATTTTTCCTTATCAAACAGAATTCCTCATTAAGATTAGTTGTTGCAATTATTATTGATCAAATTGACAATCTCAGAAGTTATGTGGTGTTCAGAATTCCTAATTACTGTTTATTTAGTTATAGCCAAAATTTATACTTGTTTCTATTTCCACTATTGACTAAAGACTGTATAATATAATGGATTGTTTCATAAAGAAAGATGCACAATTATTTGTTGCTGCATCGCATCTAGTCTTTCTTTTAATGGCCACCCACATAAAGCATATGAGGACTGTATACAGTAATCAGAGTTGGTTTCTCTGAAAGAAATGATTTTCATTGTACAATCCATAACTGTAGTGAAGAGATAGTTGTTTTAACTGTCAAATTTCACCTGAATTTTGGAGGACTTAGCATACTGACATGCAGCAAAATGCGAGCTCTTAAAAAATAGAAAGCAATAACTCCCATATGTCACTTTTCTATTGAAGCCTGGCATAAAATATTTGGTTCTTGAGAATGAATATGCCAGTTTCATGTCAGGTTACTTTTAATCTTTATCTTCCTTAATCTAGCACCACCTAATACTTGTGAACTTGGTCTAAAGCGCTACAGTAAATGTGGGCTTAGTTATAATAGTTAAAAATCATATACTTAACTATTTTATCTTTACCTGATTTTCTTTTTTTAACCTCCGGGACCAATGTTAGGTATTGCTTCAGAGGATGAGATGAATGACAATTTCTGTAGCATGTGAAAATGCCATGCCTGACCAGGATTCGAACCCGAGACCTCTGGATGAAAGGCCGAGATGCTACCACTCGCGCCATGGAGGTCAGCATTTTATCTTTACCTATACCATATTTTTATGACCTATTGAGTTGGTTAAAAGGCGAACTCATCATCGCAAATCAGCTGATTTTGAAGTCAAGAGTTCTAAGGTTCACATCCTAGTAAAGACAATTACTTTTATCTGGATTTAAGTGCCAGGTTGTGTATACCAGTGTTCTTTGATGGTTGGGTTTCAATTAACCACTTATCTCAGGAATGGTCGATCTGAGACTGTACAAGACTATAACACTTCATTTACATTCATACATTTCATCCTCTGAAGTAATACCTTATGGTAGTTTCGGAAGCTAAACAGAAATAAAAAGAAGACCATATTTTTACATGATTTTATTTGGAGAAGTTCAGCAA
Source organism: Lycorma delicatula (assembly GCF_047948215.1). Taxonomy (NCBI): domain Eukaryota; kingdom Metazoa; phylum Arthropoda; class Insecta; order Hemiptera; family Fulgoridae; genus Lycorma; species Lycorma delicatula. Next base: position 35,411,662 of record NC_134463.1, read on the forward strand.
TTTTAATCATAATTTTTTTTTTCTTTTTTTAAAAATCAATTAACTACAGATGAAGTTTTAAATGGTATAATATACAATATGGCTCATTGCTTGTTTCTATGAAGGTTTCTTTTATGTTTTAAAAATTCATTTAAAAACTGAAGGTTGACCTTATGAGGTAATAAAAGTTCAAAAGATGATGATTTATGAACTTTCAGAGATGTCACAGCTTGATGTGTTAAAAATTGTTTTTCTTTGCATTTATAAACTTTTATATATTAAAAAAAAAAAATTATAGGTTTTTTATATTATAAAATAAATATATGTTTATTAAAATGAGAATACTATTTAATTTACATATTTCTATTAAGAAATATGTTTATATGTATTATTTTTCAACTGAAAGAGGTATGTTTAATTAGTGGCTTCACACTAAGTGACCAAGTTTTTCTTACAGCTGTGATGTGTATAAAATATACGTATTACAAGATTATTAGTTAAGAGTTAATTTCTTTGAGCAATGATGTTTCTTTATATCATCAGTCACTACAATGAACAGAGTAAAATGAAGGTATTACTCGAGACTAAATATAATCTGCAATGCTGGTACATAACAGTAGATACAGCATGGTGATGAGGACAACAGGATACTACTTCAATCCTCTCTTTTTCTAACAAGCTTGTCAAGGGATGCTTGTTATAAAGAATGGCTTAGCCATGCGACTTGTGTCAGGTCACCTTCACAAGGTGGTTATGCTACCTTAGCTACACATACAGGGCCTGCACCAATGTAAGCTTAATGATAAATATGATTCTGAATGTACATTATAATATTCCCTGTTAGGTGGTTGTTGCTGATGAACACTAGATTTAGTAGATGAATAATTTCAACTAAATATAACTGAATTACATTTGTACATACGTTTCTGGAGAGTGATGAACACATTATATAAGGAATCCAGAACATGTTGAGTTGGTCATATACTTGGGGGATTGGAGGATTAACTAAGATGGTGTGATAGCTTTAATTGCTAGTTAATTATATCATAAAGATATCACAACAGTTGCTTAGTAGGATCACCCATAAAAACTGAGTAGTTGTCATATCGATGGATACCTCTCGTGAGCAATATTTTGTCTATTCAGCTCTTTTAGAGATTGTATCCATTTCTTCCTTTTTCCTTTAAAGATAATATGAGAGTATAAATTGCAAGGGCAGCAACATGTGACTTCCTTACACTGCCCTCTATCTGTGAGATAAGCTGATTTTCCTACTTAGGGTGTTGCAACAAGTGGTCTCTGGTTTTTAAAATATTACTAATTCAGACTTAGCTTTCAAATTCCATCATTATATTACCTCCTCTAATCTAGTGATAGAAATAACAAGTATATACAAAACTTCAAATTAAAGGTCAAATTTTAGGCACTCTTTCATGTATTCAATTATAATCAGTATTCATATTAATATGATTGTATATTTATTTAATTTTTTAGTTACGATTATTAAAAAAATATATTTTTTTTAAAGGCCTTTAGCAATATTATATCGTGGTTATGTAAGTGTTACAAGTAAAATAAAAATAAGTAATATTCTCTATCCTGATCTCTCACACTTACAAAATAAACTCTTTTTAAACAAAAACAAATTATTTGTGGAAATATATTTTGTGCAGAAGATAGTAATTTAAAGCTTACATGTGAATTGTTAGACAGAGAATAAACTATTTAAAAAATATGCTCTACATTATTTTATTTTTCTTTAGCTTATTCACACTTTGCCTATAATAATCCATGTAACTTCTCCTGGTATGACTGCAATAAGTTTGCAAAGATGTAAAAACTAATTGTTGGTAGTATAATTCCATCTCAATTTCTAATTGTACTCTTTTATCTGTATTTTGTATTCAAATAAATTAATTGCAAATATGTTTAAAAGTATATATATTATCACAATATATGTGTTCTATATTACTATTTTTGTTAATAAAACATATAAATTAATTACTTATGTAAATGCATAAGTAGTATAACTGATGTGCAACTTTATATAAAGTTATAAATAAACTCTTGAGAGTCCTATTATGTTTTTTTACACATGGCTGTATATGTTGGAAAAGTCTAAAAAAAAGTATAAGGTAAAACTTGTATTATTATATATAACAAGAAAGTTGTTTAAAGCTAAAATATATTACATATTAATTTTTTCTTGTTGATGTTACCTTCTTGTTAATTATTGTTATTGTTGTAGTAATATAAATAATAAATTAGTTGAAGTAATTATTAATATTTACAATTTTTTTCATTTATTTTTCCTTTTTCTCTTGAACAAGTTCACAAAAAAAAAAATATTCCAAGAATATTTTCTTGAATATATTTATAAATTAAATATATATTTGATATTACTAAAAAAGATAATTCTTAAATATTTTTATAAGAAATATAAAGAATATTTCTTATTTATATTAAAAGTCCTAAAAACGAGTCATGTAATAATAGTAAAAAGTTTAATTATTTAAAGCATAATATACTCTCTATTTTTTTTCAAATCAATGTCTATATCAATAAATGGACTCCCTAACAGAATAATAAAACTGAACTTTAACTAATTCGATGAACATATTGCTTAACTAGAATCAATTTTCCGGCTCTCAGTGTAGCTGAGTTACAGGACCCTGCCACAAGTCCCAGTTGCTTTTATTTGGATTTGAATACTACCAGATCATGGATATTGGTGTTCTTTGATGGTTGGGTTTCAATTAACCACAAGTCTCAGAAATGGTCAGCCTGAGTTTGTGCAAGACGCAAACAGGTACAGTTACATTATACTGATAAGTTGCTAATTACTTCAATTGTTGATGCAACTATTAAAAAAAATAAATAAAATAACTTCCTTTAACTTCAATATGTAAAATACATAAGCTTTGGCGGCTCAATATTCATATTTATCAGTCCATAAGTTTTAACAGTAAAAATTAGCATTATCATTTGCATTAAAATTAAGAGCTTTTTTTATTTAAGTTTTATTTTCATCACATTCCTAAATATTAAGATTTCTCAAGAGATCTCTTTTAATATTTATACACACTTATACGCTAAATATTTTTAACTTTTTTTTATATGTGCTGGAGACAACAGTATACTAAATGAATGAACAAAATTCAACAAAATCATACAAATTTTCTTAACTACAATCTTAATAATTTTAATTTAACAATTTTCCTAATTAAAGAAAAAATTCAAGCAGTAACACAACCCAATGCCAATGTGAAAACATCATTATTGTTCACTCAGGATAGCAGAAAACACAACTAAAAACATTTTGAAGTAAGCTCTTTAAAAAGAGATTTTATTATACAATCTGATTCAGTATGTCATAATAAAAGTTGAAATTTCAAATCAGTATATTATATTCATCATAATAGTAACAACAGTTAAGAAAAATTACTAAAATATTAAGATTTACACATTTAAATTCAAACAAAGAAATAATAAATAGCCAAATTTATTTAGCTTACTATAGAAATTTTAAATTTTTTGGCTAGTTTTTACGTGTTTACATTTTCAAGGTTAGATCTGAAAACATATAATTCCAATATTTTCAATCTATAAGATAGAGATAAGATCATATTCACATTTCTTTATATATATTTTATTTATTACTTTTTACATTAAATGTAATTATTTGTATTACAGCATCAAAATAATGATATTAAAAAAATAACTTTCATTTTTCAATGTAAGTTATAATTGAAAATCAAAATGCAAGATGTTTAATGGGAGTAACAGATAAATGACTATCGTTTCCAGTTCTCTCTACTAGTTCCTAGATACGAGTCTCTACAAGCAAATATTAGAAATTTATAATATTAAAAAACAAGAATATCAGAAATTAAAAATTTATCGTAAAACTTATTATTATATTTATCAAAATAATAAAAACTATCAATTTTAATTCCTTCAAATCAAAAAACATTATAAAGTTTAGGATTCAATTATTTAAATTTTTATTACTATATAAACCTAAAAGTCTGGATGCTACAAAATGAATGGTTGTATGTATTAAAAATTTGATGTGGACACCACATGACTTCCTTGTTCACTTATTAAATTAAATACACATATTTTTTTTTTTTAAATGAAAAGTACAAAATATTTTATTTCATTAATAACTTCTGATATTTTTCCATTTTTTTTTCTTACTATTATTATTGAATTATAATTTATTGTACATTTTTTTAAATAATTATACGTTATTAATTATTAATAAATCAATGTGTTTAAATTTAAAAAAAAAAAGTTAAAAAAGGAGATAAAATCTGATTCAAAATGATGTGCCTTTCCCTTGTAAGATCCAAAAATTTCATTAATTAAAATTTTATTTCGCTATAACTCTGGAACCAATAAAAATAAGTACAACTTATGAAATGTCGTTGAAAAGCTCTTAATGAGGGCTTTTTACTGCAGTTAAAAAAAATCCATAATCCAAATTGTTTTGGATTTTAGACTTTTTGGACACTTTTGGCTCACCTTATTGTAATTAAAAGGGGAGATGCACAACTAGATGTTACAACAGTCCTAAATCCAAAATTTCAACATCCTATGACTAATCGTTTTGAGTTATGCGAGATACATATGTACGTATAGACATCACGCCGAAACTAGTAAAAATGGATTCGGGGATAGTTAAAATGTATATTTCCATTGAAATCTGAAAACCAAAATTTTTTGCAATCACAGTACTTCCTTTACTTAGAACAAGGAAGTAAAAATATATATATACCAAACTTCAGGGCAGCTCAGAGACTACATGATGACTGGCTCTTGGAGAAGTTATTTTATTATTCACTGACAAAGTTGCTGAATGAATAAATAACAGAATAAATGTAATAAAATCTGATTAATATAATAAAATGGTGTACTTCAAATAAATTATCCAATAATTTATAAAACTGTTCAGTTACTGATCTAATTTAATTAGATAACTTTTATAACTAAATATAAACTAAATAAAATGTAAGAATTAAAAGAAAACTATTGATAAAAGGAAGAATCAAATAATGTTTTCTTAAAAAAGAAGAAGAAATGTTATATAAGTATATACACAGTTTAAATAATTAAAGAAAAGTAAACATTCTTTCATAATAATTTTAAAATTATACAAGCACAAAAATTTGTTAAATTTTAAGTGAGGTAATACTCATTTCTAATTACATATTACTAATAATTTAAGAACCTAAAGAATTGGTTCCTTCTATTTCATTCTTATATATTTATATTATGATTACTTTTTTAACAATAATTATTCTCGTTTATTTTATTACCAAATTACATATGAGTGTTAAGAAATAAAATTTCAAAAAAAAAACTTTTATAAAGATATTATTATATTTAAAAATATATTTCTATAATTTCATACTGAAAATAAGATTTACAATTTAAAAAAAAATTGTTACATCTTCATACCTTATTTATATAAAATTTTACAAAGGACATACATTAATTGATATAAAAGTAAATATAATTAAATATAACCTCACTCTCCTTTATAATTTGGGCTTCTTTTTTCCTTAAATGCTAATAAACCTTCAATTCTATCCTTTGTTGGAATAACCCTAGCATAACAGTTTTCTTCTATAATACAACCACTGTTTATATCAACTTCTAATCCCTTATTAATAGCTATTTTTGCCATTTGAACACCTAGTGGTCCATTGGGTATTATTTCCTGTGCTATTAATAAAGATTTTTGAAACGCTGCATCACCATCCACATTTTGTTGTACAACATGATTTACAATACCTAAATGTTTTGCTTCGCTACCATTTATTATTCTACCTGTAAATATAAGTTCTTTGGCAATGGCAGGGCCTACAATACGGGGTAATCTTTGCGTACCTCCAGCACCAGGAATAATACCGAGTTTAGTTTCAACAAGTCCCAATTTAACATTATCCGAGCAAATTCTCAAATCACAGGCTAAAGCAATTTCCAAACCGCCGCCTAAAGCAGCACCATCAATAGCAGCTATTACAGGTACTGGTAAATTTTCTATATCGGTTGTAAGTGATCGTAACTTCGAGACAAATAGGTGTACTTCAGAGTGAGTCATCTCTAATCTCTCTTTTAAATCCGCACCGGCGCAAAATACACGTGGAACTAAACTTCTTAAAATTAAAACACGGGTTCTTTCACTACATTCTATGTTTTCTAAAACAAAATTAAACTGTTCAATTAAAGATTTACTTAAAGAATTTTTCGATGATGTTTTATTTAACCCCAAAACAGTTATGCCTTTATACGGTTTTTCTAGTACATCTAAAACAACCTCTTGCTGAGGAAACGACTGTTTCAATCCTTGTAAATAACGGATCGATTTTTTAGGTATATCATTACTTCTAAATAATGGTGAACTGAACTTTTTCAAAAACTGATGCAAACAAAACATTTTGAGCAAAATGAAAATAATTTATGTTGTAAAAAAGTACAATCATTTACATAAGAGGACTTTGAACATAACCTAAAGAAACAAAGTTCACTTTAACATGACATAGCAATTGATAACAGTTATCTAATGGCAACTTAATTAACTTACACGTGGAAAAGCCGGACTAAAATTGCCAATTATGGAATACGATAAGCCCAACGACGCAGAGTCCCTAGAGTCCATGAATGTAAAACTTATTTCTTAAAAACGCTATACAACACGGTATATTTATCTCAAAGCTTGAAAAGCAACAGATTTTAATTGAACATGTTATCGAAATGGTCAGATTCTCGATATGAGACTTTACGATACATCGAAGTTCACACATACATTGATGTATAGTGCGTACAACGAAAATATATTGTAGAAGATCCGATACTGCATTACTACCGAAGCTGAAAACATTTACACTCTCATCTAATAGGACAACAATAATAATCGTTGTACTTTTATTTACGCACATTTAATTTATTGCAGTTTCCATGTTTTATTAGTTATAATTCATTATTTTGTAATTAGTATTAATGATTCGATTTTAAAACTAGAATTTTAATTTAGGTAAACTAAAGAACGTAACTATGTTTGAATGTAAATTGTATCGGTAATTACTAAATTAGATGCACAATTATTGTTGTACAATTGTTTTTTTACAAAATATTTAGAATTTATTATTTTCAATTTTTTGTACGATTGTTTTCATTGTTGATTGTACTACTACTAACAATTACTTGAAATTTGCATTTTATGTCCAGTTCCAACGCCAGTCACCATCTTCTTTGGCTTCATCATTACAATCTCTTTCAGTACCACTATGTAGATGTATGTTAAATTTATCCGTTATTTCGTCGACAAGTAGTTTCATCTTCTTACTCTCAGTCGCAGCTTTTTTTACACGTTTGCAATATGGTTTCCAATCATACTTATTCATTTCATTTATTTTTCCTTCAGCTAATCTTTTAATATCTGACATTAATAATGTCATATGGTGTTGTAACTACTAACGTATCTTTTGAGAACCAATCATACATCTCGATCGAATTTAAATCGGGATGGAAAGTTGAAAGTAGTAGAACCTGATACTCGTTTTTTTAAATATTTCATCAAAATGTTATTTTAATTTTTAAGCGATTTAAATATGCCATACAGATGTTGTTTTAACATTGCTTTATTAAACGGAATATTGTTCTTTTCTAACCAATTAACCATGCCACTTTTGCTTTTATCTGAATTAGTAGGCTTTTCTACAAGTGAATTATGGTATGGCGTATTGATAACAACCACTGACTGGGAGGGAAAAGAAGTTAATTTTTCAGATGCTCACTTCATGAAATTGTTGATGACGCTGTTGTGATAGTCAAGGCGCGGTGTCCGGGCTGCCGCATAGTTAGTTTGGATGTGAAGATGTCAGTTTGTGGCGTACGTTAAGGCAAAATTTGATTTGTATTTTACTGATACAAATATATACTTTCTTTTTCCTGTTTAGCCTCCGGTAATTACCATTCAGATAATACTTCAGAGGATGATATGTATGAGAGTAAATGAAGTGTAGTCTTGTACAGTCTCCAGTTCGACCATTCCTGAGATGTATGGTTAATTGAAACCTAACTACCAAAGAACACCGGTATCCACGATCTAGTATTCAAATCCGTATAAAAGTAACTGCCTTTACTAAAACTTGAACGCTGGAACTCTCGACTTCCAAATCAGCTGATTTACGAAGGCTCGTTCACCACTAGACCAACCCGGTGGGTCACTGATGCAAATATCTGCCGAGGCATTTACATCGGTGGCATCCCGACCGATGACTGTGAGATGTAATCAGTTAGAGGGTCTAAAGACGACCTCCAGTAAAATCCCTCAGGGCTCAGAACGGAGGGGTTGGTGTGGCAACTGGTAACGTCACAAGGTGGGTGTCTTCCCCCTGTAGGGTTGGGATGTTGCGATAGTCAACAACAAGGATAGGCATCTATTCTTCTTAGGCTAACTCAAGGATAGTCTTGTGCCGAGGCTGGGAGATGCTTTTTGCCACGGTTCTGAAGATGATCTTCAGTAAAGCCCATATGGCCTAGTTATGTAGGGGGTGATGTGCTATATCGAGAGTGTCTTCCCCTACAGGGTCAGGATATTGTGATAGTCGAGATTAAAATACACTAATTCTTTTCATCCTTGGAATCAAAAAATAGCAACTTTTAATTCTTTAATTTATACAGCATAAAATATTTAAAACATAATAGTATAAGACTAAATAACGTTAAATATATTGCTGTAACAGATTGATATAATGTAAATTTAGTAAACAAATTATGCAACAAACTAAAATATATATGAAAGATAAAATAAAACTACAAATATTACTGGAAAAGAATATATAAAAATTGAATATAATAGAAATTATAGAAAATTTAAATAATTTGAAGTAAAAACACCATATATAACTAATAACAAAATAATAAATTATATAGTCCCTGCATCCCTCTCTGCAATTAACATATCACTATTGTTTTGAAATTTGCACAGTATTTAGCTCTTAAGAAATTTCTTTACCATGGATAGTATCCATGCTCTCAAGGTTTCACAAGACACTCGCTTGCTCTCTTGTTTCAGATACAAAGCCTTGGCTGATTTGAGCAGATACATTATAATGTTGAGAAGAGGTTGACGACAGTGTTTGAGTGCAACAACATCGATGAACAAGGGCACAAATAATCAATACATTTCATGAAGCTTTAATATTAATAAGGTTCAAAGTTCACTGGATAAATAATGTGCATATTTATGATTAAACTACAATTAATAAGTATTGTCAAAAATATAAATAAAAAGTTTTATAGGAAAACCTGAACTTAAAATTCAATTAAACATGTTTACTTAATAGACTCAGTCATTGTACAATTTAATTTATAAGAAATAGTTTAATTAGTATACTTGTAAATTAATGAAAAATGCAAAGAAATCAAAACTTAAAGATTCATAAAATCATAAATACAGATGGATTTAGAATATATGTTTGAAAAATCATATTAAAAATGTAATAATAATGAAACTGCAACTCCAATACCTGTGTCCATCTATTAATCTACAATTACAATTTTCTTAACCTACATCACAATTGTTGGTAAGTGGATACTCTATTTTTTTGTATAAATTCTCTAACATTCTTGTCGTACTGAACAAGAGCAGTAAGTAAAAAATAGCAACTTCTATGTTTATTTTGCTGTTATTTCTACTGAAATATTTTGCATATCAGATTTTTTTGTTAAACAAACTAGTAAATGTTAATCACTGTCTTTTAAGCAGTCATCAAGTACTTTGAAATACACTTCTGTTTTATTGTTTTATATGTTTGACTTACCCATTTAGAACCAAGAAGTTTTGTAATTATATTATAAGATTTGTTTTTATGGTTATTCATCTTATTTTGTTAATGATATTTTCTTCATAACAATTTAATTCAAAGTCTGATAATTTGTCTTCACTTTTCCATTATTGCTCAGAATCTAAATTATGTCATTTTTTATAATTTCCTCTTCCATCACCACTGTAGTCTTCCTTTAAAGCATATGAAAATGTTACATAATTTTACAAATAATCAATCATACACTTTACAATTGTGAGTTTCAAGTTAATTATTACCATGTATAAACCTGGAATTTGTGTCTCTATATTTGCAAAATGTTGAATTTAAGTTGTAAATCTATCACAAAATACTGTTATTGTGGATTTGATGTTGAATAATACAAAAAAATTAAGTACGTAATTTCTAACAAAATCTGTTATAGGATTACAAATATGGTAGCAACTGACAAAAGAATATGTATTGCATGAATTCCAAAAAGTGATAAATTTAAAACATTTTGGCATTGTCCATGATAAGCTGAATTACTGCAAAACGAGTTCAAGGTGGGTTCTAAGAATCAATTTAAAATTGCATACAACTGACTTTACATTTGTACATTACTTAAAGAATGGGTTTTAGCAATGTGTAATACTTTTCTGTCCCTTAAAAACTTGTGATGAGTGTAGGATTCATAATATGGAATAGAAAGATCTAGGTTTGGCTGTTAGAAAAAATTCAAAACCTTCAGCTAATGGTGTTTTGGGACTGTAAAGGTCCAATTTATTGCAATTATTTAGAAGAACAATATACAACTGACAGTTAATATTCTGACATGCTAGAAAATGAAGTGAAATCTGTGTTAAGGAAAGAACATCCTGATTCTCTTTCAAAAGGCATAATTCTCCTGCTTGGAAAGACATAATTCCATACTGCTCAAAAGACATGGAAACTATTCAAATGTTGGGTTAAGAAGTGTTGCCACATCCATCTTTTATGTCCCAATCTTGCACCACCAGACTGCTTATTTGTTTGCTTCTAAAGGTGTTTTTATATGGCACACAATTTGGCAACAATGAGCTAATCAATAATGGTTCAGACACATTTCAAGTTCAACAATCCTTTACCATTAGAAGAAAGCTCACAAAAATGTGGGAAAAGTACCTAAATTTGGCCAGAGATTATGTTGAAAAGTAGCATTAGTTTCATTGAATATACAACCTTCATAAAAGGACATCAATGGGGTTAGATTATTTTTTTAAAACTAAATAACACAAATCAAAAAGTTTACAAGAAATTAAAAAAAAAATATGAGAATGTTGCTAACTTATACAAAAATAACAAAACAAAATAATAAAATTGTTCATACATTAAAAAATTGTTTTGTTTCAATTTTCTTTTTTATTGTACTTAATAGTTCTTTACATTTTCTACAGCAAGCTGATGAATGTTATAATAATTTCATCAATTTAACTTCTTTTTGTTATCTTTATCTTTGGCTACATTTCATTTACTTCTCTCAGAATAATAATTTCTCGGTTGAAACTCATATTCAATCCCTATTGTTTCTTCAAGTAAATATGCCTTTATTCTGAAAAAAGCAAGGATTTCTTTTTGATTAAAAATTATATATCTAGCATCAGTAATCTCTTTTCTTATTCATTCTATTAAGTTTTGAACTGATACGATTTCAGTTCCAAGTTTATTGCAATATATTTCACTTAATTCTAATATGATATAGTTGTTTTCTATGCATGCATATAAAAAAACATTTTATTAAGTACATTATGTAAAACAACATTAGTCAGCACTATTTTGATATTTGATAATTATGAAAATGAAAGTATATTCTTTTTAATTTTTATGCAGGTTTATAGTTGAAAAACATACACATTCAGGTGAGCAATGAATTAAAAAAGTTTTATTATACATATAGAGAGATCTTTCTCTGAGAAATATATTTTTCCATTATACAGTCATTAGTAAAATGAGTGAAAATGTCACTTTTAGAACCTAATCTGCATATCAGTATGTCTGGCATGCCAATATATGACTTATATTTTGGTCTGTAAAGAAATCAACAGAAAACCACTTAACTCCTCACATCTTTTTTTGGTAAGATGCCATGGGATGCTGATATCTAAAAAGTGGCTGTTATCTCATCTCATATCATCTACAACCATTTTGTAGATGTGGTTATGGCTCCAAATATACATACATGCAATGATAAATTAATATTGAACATGTAGTATTTCAGCTGTAAAGTTATTAAATAGTCAGGTAAAAATAAACAGTTAAATAAAGTTTTAATAAGCATCATTTATTATTTTTACAATTACTTTTTAATATATGTACAATTATATTATTATATCATAATTACAATATTAATTATAATTAATTAATATAAATTTGTGCTTTATTTTATCGTTATATTATTGTTTAAAATAGTCATTAGTAAATAACAGTTCAATAATAGATATAATAATAATCATATAAATGCCAAATGAAATTTAAGTCACTACTGTGACAAAAAATATACTATTTTATAACTAATGAAAACATTTGTGCAAAGGTTTGATGGAAGGATGATAAAATAACAGATTATAAAGATATTTATATTTATAAGCAACCTTAAGTCAGTAATATAAAAAAAAGAACTAAAACCCTTTTCATACATGATAATTTAACTGCATGAAAAATTCTACAATTCGATCTTTAAAGCCAGGAAGAGAAATTATATATTAATATACTACTAATAGCAAATATACTATCGTAATAATAATTATGCATAAAACTACCTAACAAAACCACGTATTTGAATGCATACTCATGCATATCTATACAAAATATAAGTTTGCACACATAAATGTGATTGTTATACTAACAGGAAAGTTAATTGGTAAATCATTAATTCAAATATTTGAAATTAAAAAAATTCACCTTTAATAATAACAGAAAGTTTAAAAACTTCTTTTCATATCTTTACATTAACATTAAATTACTAATCAACGACATAGAAATATTGTTTCTATGTTCAAGATATTTTTAAGAATATTAACTTGGCAAAGACAGTACTTGCAGATAAAAATTTTTGAAATACCAAACTATGTTTATACCATGTGATAGGAATACCATTAGAACAATTACACTAGGTACTTGGTGGAAGCAGAATATAAAACAATCTAAAATCATTAACAAATTTCATTAAATATAAAATTAAAGACAAGTTTTGGTTACATTGCATTTAGTAATTTATATCTAATTGTTTTGAGCCCATCTGTAATTGTTTTACCCATTTAAACAATTCTGAATTCAGTAATAAAATAATACAGAAACATTTTCTCAATAGTATATTTTAGATTGTTTTCACATTTTAATTGCGGTGCCTTTTAATTTTTTTTTTGTTGAACAGTTAAAAATCAAGAGTAAAATATAAATTACCTAATTCATAAAAATACCATATTCTTAACACAAATCTGTTGTTAAAAACATCTCATGCCCAACCAACATAAAACAGGGTAACAAAGAGCATTGGATCTTTATGATCCATGATCTGCATCCTCTTAAAAATCTATTGTTCTATTATTCTTACAATCTCTCACAATATAAAAATCATTGAATATTTACAAATAAGCATTTATCTTAAGAAAACTTAAGACAAATGCTACAATGAAAACAGGAAAATAAATTATTTCCCACACACTACTATAGTTCAAACATGAGGGTTCATTAGATAGTTAATTATTAAAAAAAATTATTTAATGAAAATATTTTTTACCATGTTCAAAACTATCATTTTGGGTCTATATTAAGACAACTGACAAAAATAACAGAAATATGTAATACTGTCAATTAAATACGGTATATTATTTTAAATCTCATTCATAAAAAATACCTTTCTCTTTTAGTGTAATATTAAGGGTAAGGGGTACCTGTTTAATTAAAAGGTAAAGCTATTGGTAAAAATTTTATAAGATAAATAAAAGGGAAGGAAATTTGAGAAAATACTTCCTTTTACTGTATAACAATCTATAGATTAATTTGAATTGTATTTGATTTACAATTAAAAATTACATTATTTTATAAAAGATTATGTAAATATTACAACTGTATAGCAATTATTATGTATAAAATGCTAAATATTACTAAAAATTATGTTAAAATGATAGAAAATGAGGTGTTCATTGTAAAGGCACCATTTCAAAATATTTTTCTATTTGAAAATAAAAAACTGTATCTTTATTCACTGTTAAATAATAGTAAACTGCAGAAAGCAACAAATATTGTAGAATTATAAAATAACAAGAATGTTGAAGGTATAAACCAAATGTTGTGATTAAAATATGTAACATAAAAAAATATTAATTAAAGCTTTCTTTGAATACAGCATAAGTTATTCAATAATAACAATTTTTTATTTGTAAATTGACATTGCAACCACAAGTATATGTAAAAGAATTAACAGTAATATGCAATAATAATAAATTACAGGTAATAATGTGATACATATAAAAGTGCACAAAAACATTATTTTTTTTGCTTTCAAGAAGATAAAAAATTTTTAAAATGGCACCCATAAAATGAATATGTAATGAAAAAAAGTAAAAAATAAGAACAATTAGGTTTTCTATAAAATAAAATAATTTATTTCAGAATAAAATTAATAAAACTTTATAATAAATAAGAATATCATTTTTGATAAATGGATGAAAATAAATTGACCTTAGGCTGCTATATAAATAATTATTCCCTAAGCAAGCTAGGGATAAATAATTCCAAAAACATAAAACTATCAAGAAATTCCGGATAAATAATTCCAAAAACATAAAACTATCAAGAAATTCCTAGTCTAAAATAGCTCAAAAATAAATCAAGAAAAATTTATAATTTAAACAAAACAAAAATCTACCATAATCAAACCTTATCAATCATTAATTAAAAAAAAAAAAAACAAAAAAAAAAAAAAACGTAAATAAGTAAGAAGATAAATAATCTATATTTTGCAATCATTATTAAATGTGTAGACTTTCTTTATACAACAGCTATTGAAACAATGGTGAGGATCGTATCTGCTTTAAGGATGTTAACTTATTTACTCAATAATATACAGGCAATCATATGGTTTAATAATTAACAAAATTATGTAAAACTAGTATCAAACATAATAAGAGAAATGCATTATTACTCACTCGTAAAATCACAGGATAACAAATAGCATGTTAATATGCAACAAAATTAAACTAAATAAAGCCAAAACTCCCATAAGGTAACTAAGCAAATATATATATACAAGTTTATCGACATAATTTCTATTTTTATAATAAGAAACTAATGACAAAAGCAACATTAACTTTCCACACTAAATTAATCAAATTAATATACATAACACACGTTAATGTTTTTAAACTTATTTATATAAATTTCTGATCAGCCAATGAAAAAGATTCTTTGACTTATTTTTTATAAGTGACCATTATTGTTCGTTATGCTGTAAGTAGTGAATAAACTTATTTTAATAAAATCTTATAAAAAAACATTTTAAATTGTAAAAATCATTTTTACAAAAAACTTAAAAAGATTGTCTTATTTTTATAAGAACTCAATTTATCAAAATTTGATGGGACCAGGAGTTATTTAGATGAATAATTCAGATGGAGGAGAAAATGCATTAAGCATATAGGGATTTAAAAACACAACATTTTATAATTACATGATTTTACTGACTAAAAATTATAAATATTACTCTACGTAAAAGTTTGTAATTTGTTTTTTAAAAGTTAAATATACGTAAAAATAAAACAATTTTGACTAATTTCAAAACTGACTAATTTTACAGTACATATATAAAGATATGGAATTATAATTCTTTACTGTAATTAATAACGACACAAAAAAATGTATCCTCTTAAAAACAAAATACAGAAACAAAAGATTGGAAGAACAGTGCAAGTAATCCAAGAGAAAAAGGTTTCTCTTATATAAACAAGAGTATTCTGTACATCATACTGTACATTAAAAAACTAAAACAGACCATTCTATTTTTTCTATTTTTTTTCCCTTATTACCTCAGTATCCTGGCCCCAAGGTTTGTAATATAACTGCTCTTACAAAATATATCTAAATAAACTATTAGTACTATTTATTTAGAATACAAAATTTCATTTACTTAGAGACAATTAATTATTACAATCATCTTACTAAGTTATGTAGATTTCTGTTTAAAAATATTTATTGCTAAAAAAAATTGTCTAAACTGGTTTACTGAATATACAAGATAGTTTGTAAAATCAAATGGAATCAGTTCCTAGTGTTAACATTTTTAAGCCTGAGGAAATTTCAGTCTTTTAAGAGAGCAGCACCCAACAGAAAAAAAATTGAGCAACAGTAAAATATTATATAAAGTGCCAATACTTAATCATAAAATGTACCAAAATGTTTCAATTTTTTTTATGTTTTACTTAACAAATGATTTCTGAATAAAAAGAAATAACATCTAAACTTAAGTTTAGAAGAAAATTGCAATTGCAAAATATGAGACTCTTGAATAAAACAACTGGCTACATATCCAATTTTAGTTAATAAACAAACAGAACATAAGCAACATTTTGATTCAACTATATAGTTGGAGCCATTGGCTGTTAACAAAATCAAACCAAGCTAAATGACTAATAACAAATGGGACCAGAAAAAAATACATACACATGGGCAATAAAAAACAATGGTTAAATTAATAGCTGAAAAGTGGAAAAAAGGAACTGTATTCTGTTTAGAAGTTCTACAAATGTTTTACTATTTCCTCAAAAATATTCAATCTTGATTATATGTTTATGCAGCCTGAATAGATAAGGTAAAAACTGAATTAAATGTAAATCACTGCATAAAAGATAAAATGTGTAGAGAATAAAAGAAATAAAATAAGTGTGATTTTGTAGAGAACATTTTTTATTTGTATGATATATACTGAGCTAACCAACTTCCCTAATATTTTATTAGGGATTTGCCACTTCTAAAAAAAAAATACATAAAAAAATAAAAACAGCAAAGTAATATTTGTTAAAAAAATATTAGTAAAAATTGACTTAACACATACATCATTCTAGTTATATTTATGACTAAAATACAATTACAAAAATTACATAAATTAACAATTAACTCATAATATTATGAAAAATTACAATGAACTAGTAATCAAATAAATGAACAATTACATAACTGAATATAATATTTTTAACAATAAATAAATAGGTATATACAACTCATTCTATTTAATAAAAAAAAAACTTTAATAAAAATAATATTATTAAATAATAACAAAGTAAAAAAATACAATTGAAGTTGTTAATTTTTTACTTTCAAAATAAAATATAATGAAAACCTATTTATCTAGAAGTAAACAAAAGTAAAAACTTATTACATTTACATTAAACACAGCAATTAATAAAAATAATTTTATTCTTTAATTATAAAACCAATTACATTTAATTTGGTTTATTAATCATAATAAAAAGAAATCTAAAACTAAAAGAATAGTATAATCAATTTTTAAGCACTATTATTAAAAATATTTAAGATATGGAATTACAACATACAAAAATATAATAAATTTTAGAGGGGGGAACAATGTAGTACCGGTATCACAAAAAAATGGGGATTTAATGTTGGATCATAAAAATCTCCAATAAATTAACCCTTAGCACTCAACTTTAAGGGGACCTGGATAGACTGTTTTCTCTTCTATTTCAGCATTACTCACCACTATTTTTAAGTTGTTATAATTTACTACAGTGAAAACCATTTGTTACATATTTTATTTATGTTGCAGTCTTTTAAAAACGTTTCATTAGCCCTACCTAAACTTATAAAGATTGATGACAGTTCTTTATACTTTTTTAATTTGTTAGATTATTTTAAATCAAGTTTATAAGTGGCTCCAGCTTCTACAAATAAAATTCCTGATATTGATTAAAAAATTATATTTTACAAACCCCCAAATAAATCTGCTACTGTAAAAAGCCTATACTTAAATACTGAGTTCCCATCTAGAGAGATTTTTGAAAAGCACCTAATAAAGTTTTTCACTTTTTTTCTGTCACCGGCTATTCAAGTGGAATAGATCTACTTTTCTATTTCTTTCTATATTATGTTTATTTTTTAGCTTTATAACATGTAAAACAGAAGTTACACTTCCTTATACAACTAAATTACTTAATCCTCAGGCACCTTAACATGAGGTCATCAACCCTTCTCCTATAACTAGATTTGCTATAAATTTCTCACTTTTCAATTTTTCAACATTCTACTTAAAAAACCATATTTCAAAAGCCTCTATTCCTATTGTCAATGTTAGCTACCATAAAGCACTTAACTCTATACAAATACATATTTTTTAAGAAACTTTTATTTGTAAATTAATGGTGGATCAGATCAGCAAATTTCTTTTCAGTATAAAAACTCTCCTAGGTTGGTGACAAACTGTTTTTTTCTTTTTAAGTTTCTCATAAGTTAACATGATAGGTGGATAAATTGTATTTTAAATACAATTAGAGAAAAATGGGTAGTGGAAACATTTGAGAGCTAAAGGTTTAAAAAATACTTTATTATATAAATCAATTTTTCTGCCAAGTTTATGGAATATATTCAACAAAATCTGTTTAAATTAATTATTTGTATTGTAATATAAACAGTGAAATGTATATTATTATGAAATGCCTAATTTCACAGAATAAAAACAACTTGATTAACATAAATTATTTACAGTTGTCTTAATGATTAATTAGATTTGACAGCTTTAATCCCTTACTGGTTTTTGATGAGAACTCATCATTAACTACCTTGATGAAATAACTCATCATCCACCTTTTTGCTGAAAAGTGCCTCTACGAAATAATTTGTCAATATGAATTGACCTGTTTTATTCTGATTTTTGACGATTTACTGCATGTGTAAATCTAGATCTATTTTTTACTCTAATTTAACAGTGAAGTGCTAGTAATATATCAGTTCTCTATTTTACATTCTTGTTTTAAATCCTTCTGAACAGCTATTACCATGTATTTGATTTCATTGTTTTGAATGTTCTGTAAGTTGTGTTCATGTTAATTTTATTATTTTTTGTGTTATTTATTGTATTCTTTTATAGTTTTTATAATTTTACTATTATTTTCATGTAATTTTCAGTCATTATTTTTACTTCCAAATGTTTGTATATCTGTGGATAAGATTGTACATAAATAACATAAAACAAAGTTTTACTATAATCTAATTTTAGTAATTTTTTATGTGAGAAAGCTACCTTCATATTATTATTTGAATTACTAGTGTTTTACAATATTATTGGTATGACAATTAGGTATTGTAAATGATATTTATTAGTACAACATGGCCTGTTCATCACATGTAAATGATAACTGATATAATTGAACTTTTAAATGATTTAGCTAATAGTGATTCTGATTTTCATGATAAGAAAAACAAATAGGTCCTCTTAAATTATTTATTTTTGTCATATTTCATTGCACAGATAAAAAATATGTAAAAAAAAAATGGGCAAAATGACAAAGGTTTAGTGAAAAAAAAGACATAATAATATGATATTCTGCTAAAATAAAGAATCGTTAAGATGTTAATAACCATGACTTATACAAACATTGCATTAACATAAGTTAATAAAAATGATGTATAACACCTTGATACTATATAAAGATTTATTCTGTAAATTCAAAAGCATCATATATGCTTTCTTTGGCAGTTATGACACCTACAAATCTTTACATATCAAGTATTACAACAAATTTTACAGAATAGCACATTATTACCAGAAGGAAAGGGAATTAAAAAAAAAATCATATTTTAATGGGCACTTCAGTTATTCATAGAATAAAGCTTTTATTTAATGAAATAATAGAATTAATATGTTAACATAAGCATAAAAATCTAAATATGAATAAATTCCACTTAGCAGGACAGCACTTAAATATTTTCATTGTTTTTATTTCATAAAATCTATATTAACAGGATAAACGAAAGTAGTGATAGTAATCATGATTCTGGGCTTTCACTAAGCTTTCTTCTGCAAACTGAAAGCTCAGCTGCCACATATCTGTATTATACAATACCATAACACAGTGTTACCAACATAATAAAAAATTACAGTAAATATTCTCCTATTTCCTCCTCCTATAATACTTGTTATTTCATTTCCAAGGACAGCATATCATAATTAGCTTTTAAAAATAAAGGGGATGATAAAATATAATATTAAAAAAATAAATCCATCAGCATAAATAATTAAAAACAACAGCTTCTCTTTTTTTCTAGGATAAAAATACCAACCCTGTATCCATCATTTTGTTTAATTACTAAATCTCTAATACAGTTACATTATTTGTATATAATTTCTATTATATATCATTATTTTAAATCATTAATATCAACTTTGACTAAAATACAATGCTATTAATTATTAATCAATTTTTAAACAAACAAATAAAATATTCACAAAAAATCCTATAAAAGTGGGTATATTATATCAGACGTGTTATACAAAGGAAGTAGAATAAATTACATTTGTTCAATGGATGACATAAAACATAATACTATAAGCCAAAAAAGATGTAAGGTATTTGGAAGACTGTTAAAAAAAATACCTGAAATAAAGCAAACCATTTTTTACAATAGAATAAAAATATGGTATAATTAACTATAACTTTAAAAAAAAACTGTTATTACTAAATAAATAAATACAGTTAACAAATTAAACAATATGTTTTATAAGTCAATACAGTCAGGTGTTGTGTATCTTTCATATATTTTAATATAACATCTTTGTAACACAAACAATAAACTTTATTAATTTAATTATTGAAAAACCCAAAAACCATACAGGTTTTAGGGTTTAAAAATAAAAACACAAAATCAATAAGAAATATCAAATATTACATTTTTTAGAGTTTCTTGTTCATTATAAAAAGAAATTCAATCATTAATTAATTTATAAAAATTCAATCAAAAGAACAGATATGAAAGCAAATGTGTAATTTTAAAATACTTAAAATTAATTTATTTAAAATAGCTAATAAACTTTACACTTTTCCATAACTATTCCAAATATATATAAAAATCTCCATTAACAGTTAATATAAAAATAGGAGTACACTTGTAAATATAAACAACAATAAACAGTAATAAACGGACTTAACAATGATAATAAGAGTAATTAATTATTATGGGTAACAAATTTAAGAAAGTGAACTAAAAAAAACCCTATTAACAAAAATGAAAGTACAAAATCACAATAATTAATATCTAAAAGATATGGTAAATACTTAAAAGCTATGAAGAAGACCAAAATAGTTACACTCAAGATGAGGTATGAGCGCAAGCAGACCACAACTGAGTAAGCCTTGGTTCTATTAATTCCATACTAACAGATTTGTTTTCCTCACTTCATAGGTCATTGTAAAGAATTATTATATAAATTAGAATGATATCCCTTGGTTGCATTAATTTGAAATAATGCATGCCGTGGAATTAGATCTGCATATTGAACAGACAGCAGTAATAGGCACTGTCATTTAACAGTTCTTTGGAACTTTTATAAATGATTCATTACAGAGTTGCATAATAAATAAATAAATAAAATAATGAATTCTTTTTTAACTGTATCAGTAATATTTTCAAAGGTCTTTACTTTTAAAAACAGAAATAGTCTATATAGAGCAGATTCTGACATCCATTTTAAATAAAACTTGTTTTAGTCCTGTGTCTATCTGTTAGTCAGTCTCCTTTATAAGTATTTTGTTAGTAAATATGTTTTCACTAATTCTTTTAATTTAAATAATTATGTAAATAAATTATTGATACAGCCAAGCAAAATTATCGATACCATAATTATTTTTAAATAGACTTTATAATCTTTTGAAAGATGGGGACCAAATTGATTATTCTACCCTTTTGGATGAATCTTCTGATTCTGTCATAATTAATTATACCTAAATTGAAATGTCTGTGAACATAGGGCATGATAAATGTGTGATTAACTGGGAAAAAATTCAGTGATACAAGTCAAATATTCAGTGATATAAGTCTGTAACCCTTTGTACAATGAAGGGTACTATTTCAATTCCTTGGAAGAAATGACTGGAGTTTTAAAATTCTGTCACTAAAAAAATAAGTTGAATATCACCAGCTGTTATTAAAAAAAAAAAATGTTACCTCACTTTGGATTTGTATAAGTTTTATGAATAAATTGGCAGTTTCATATTTTGTATCCACCTTGTTTTATAGTAAATAATTTATAATTATATTGTAAAATGGCTAATTTAAAGGTGTTAAACGAAGCTGAAATTCTTGAATACATGCAGTATTTACTATTTGTATCAACAGAGTATGTGATTCCAATTTAGATTCTGACTGATAGTGTTACTTAAAAAGGTATTTAGAGTTAGGAAATGTAATGAAATAAATCCATATTTCCAGAATTTATCTGCTCTCTTAAACATTCTGGGGAGAAATAGTGCCGATAAGAAAAAAGTAAAACCCCATTGTTCACAAAACCAATGTTAAGTATAACAAAAATATAACACAAAAAGTGTCAAGGCCTATTTTTAAAAAGCTGCGTAATACAAATGTCTCAGCAAACCGATTAGATAAGAAGACAGCCAAAAAGATAACTTATTTTACACCCACATACTGACATTACCAGAAATAAAAACCTCAACCTGATATCAAACCTTATAAACCAGCTGCTTAACAAACATTTTCACAGAAATTACAAATGAAACTAACATTACATATACATAGAAGAAAAAAATAATGTTTCTCATCCATTGTTATTTTATCCAATTATTAGATTTTATGTTAGTAACTGAGATGAAGGTGTTCTACTGAGTAGCAATTTGTGAAAAAATAAATTACAAACATATTTTTCAAAGGTGGTTTTTTTAACTGCATTTTACCATAATTTTTGACAATTCACAAGTATTAAGAATACTTTCTATTCTCAACATACGAAAATATTACTTAAAATTTTTTACGACCAACCACTTTTTCATTTAACCAACTCTGGACTATCTTCTATGTGTACAGCCCACAGTAGAAGAGATTTTCCATTGATACACACAGTGAGCTATTCTCATATGTCATGTTTAGGAAAAACTAAGGCAACATATACGGTCCCTTGTATATTGTTAAATGTACTTTCATTTCACAAGTTAGTTATTCACGAAGATAAATGGTGTAGATAATAATACATTATGTACTACTGTATTATTAATTAAATATTAGGTCTGCTAATTTAGTTTTAACACTGCTAAATTTTTTTCTCTAAACTAGTATTCTACTACAGCAATAATAAATATATCTTGTATATGGTTAAGACAGCATATAACCAAATCTACCGATATAAATTCCATAATCTGTAATTACATAGTTTTATGTAAAACTTAAATGGTGTATAAAAATAAAACTGCTCAGGCTGAAGGTAACATTTCCAGAAATAAAAAAGAACTAAATCTAAATACCAAATCAATATTAAAGACAATAATAGTAAGAAAATTGATTTTAATTTTTATTAAGTTCATTACAGTTGTTCTCACCAATGTTGATCTGATACCTGGAGTATGCAACATTTAAGTTATGCTTACTTAATCTGAAGGATAATTTTACTAATCACTTTTATACTAGAAATTGGAATGATATATTCTTCTTGAGTAGAAGTCCCATGTTTGTTTGATATGTTTATTTAAGTTAATTTTAAATTCCTATTTATCATTATTTTAATGAGAGAATTTTGAAATATTTTTTTTATTATAATTTTGGAATTGACATTTTTGGATCAAAGTACAGATTTTTCCAGTTTCATTATGCTATTATATAAATACATTTTTAAATTTTATTGAGGATTTATTATAATCATTTTAAAAACGTCCCAATCATAAAATATTTGCTTGCTTTGCAATAACAGTATGTTTTTTAAAAATTAGTAGTATTTTTAAAAAAGTAAAATTTGATAAATGCTATACAATTAAATAGGCTTAAATATAAATTTTCGGTTTTCATATTGAATTATCATTTCTCTTTGTACTTTTCTCATGATTTTTTTAACTTTTTGTTACTCTAATTATTGCTTATATAAAACTTATTTATTCTGTATATTATACGGGCCTTTTCTATTTTCCCCCACAATGGTTTTTTGCGTTATGCATTTTGTATTAGTAATTGCTCATGTTTAAACTAATTGGTCAAGTTTAAAATGCTGGTTACTTAGAACATTACACAATATTACTACATTGGTGTTGCTGCCTGTAATCAGTCTGTGTCTAGTTATTGCGCTGTGAAGATGTCATTTCGTTTAGTTAGGGAAATTGATTCAAAGGAGAAAGGCGTTGAATTTTTGCAATAGAAAGGAATTCTTCATAACCCTTGGTATTACAATAACGGACATAAGACGATATTACATCTTTCTGATAAAAATGATAGATGGAGATGTAGCAAAACCAGCTGCAGTACTGAGATTGGTCTCAGGAAGAACACTTGGTCACATATTAGTAAATTACCATTTGACACGACCATTTTATTTATTCACGGACTAAATAATATACAATCACCGCTTATTATACAGGAGAATTAGGGATGAGTTCCGATATAGTGACTGACTGGAAGAACTACCTGCGGAAAGTATGCACAGACAGTTTGATACGGAATTTGGTAATGATAGGCAGTCCAAAGAGAACAGCTGAAATAGATAAATCCTATCTCTAAGACACAAGTACAATGTTGGATGGATTTATCCAAAGCAATGGGTGTTCAGTGGGATTTGCCAGGAAACCGAAGTGTTTTTGTACGCAGCCCCCAATCGTACGACAGAAACACTGTTAAAGTCATTCATTCGTCAATGTATTCGAGCGGGCACAATGATCATATTGGATATGTGGGCATTTTATCAAGGTATTCTGAAGATGAATTTTCAGCACCTTACAGTAAACTATGCAGAAAATTTAGTAAATCCACAGATGGGGGGTACCCAGCGAGTGGAATGAATGTGGTCTTCTGCCAATTACAAAACAAAGGAGTGGAGCACTAATAGAAAAATTTTAGATTCTTGTAGGAATTTATGTAGAGACAACATCATCGGTGACGTCATGCTTTTTGGCCTCCCAAAGTAGAATAAGTGAAATATACTTTTTTATGACAGTGTGTAACAACAGTATTGTTATAATTTCTTATATATAAAACATCTAATTTTAAAATGTCAATATAAAATGAAATATAATTATTACATCAAATTTTTAATGTCAATATGAAGGTAAGTTACTAAAAAATAACAATTATAATTATTCTTAAGGAATTTAAATATCTATTCTTAAAAAAACACTCTGGGGGAGGAACAGAAAAGACCCTATTATTAATTTTATAAAGTTTTCAAGGAAAATAAGATTTTAGTTTTCATATTTAAAAAGTGTACCTAGATTTTTAAAACGTTTTTAAATCTTATGAAAAGAATAAGGAATTTTGTAATACAAGCAGAGTATGAATAAGTATATGTAATAAGTTAAGTTTTTAAAATATTATAAAAAGATTTAAACAGTATTATAATGAAAGTAAATAATATTTATTAACTGTGCGCAGCAGGTTGCAATATACAATGAAAATACAATGTTTAAAATTTCAATTATTATATTTAGAACAATAAGTTTAATTTTTTTCACATAAAAATGTAAAATTTCTAAAACTTACTCATAACCTAAAAATTTAAATTAACAGTATTATATCTACATAAAGTGTAACTAATATTTAGTAAAGCAGATGCAAAAAAAGATTAGAATAATCAATTCAGCAATAATGGTTTACAGATTCATCTTAAAATTACAGTTTCTCTGAAAATTCTAGCTGACTCTCAAAAAAGACTACTAGTTTGTTCAGCTAATTATAAGTGGTATTAGTTTTCTTTTACAAAAATCACATATTTAAATCTAATCAAAGAGAAACATTTTTGATAATCAATTTAAGGAGAAAACACATAAAGGAAAAAAAAACACATGTTAAATTAAATGTTAGAAAGAAATATAAATACAAATGAATTCACACATCTGGTAGCTATTAAAAGGAAATTAAAATTATCACTAATAAAAGAAAAAATGCATCCACTGACTATCAATTGGTATCTTAAATTAAATTTTTAAGAAATTAAAATGAAAAATAAAAGGTTAATAAAATAAAAAGTAAAATTAAAAAAATAAAAAATTGGTGCTAACTGTAAATTATATTGATAAAGTATAAATGCACATTGAATTAAAAACAGTAATAAAATTATCATATTAATAATAAATGATTAACAGATTTATATAATTTCGATTACTGAAAAGTCTTATAACAATAACAACAACAATAAAATTACAAGTTTTTCTTTCTTTGATAATAATAAAATTAGATACAATATTTTTATGGCTAATAAGAAAGTAAAAAAAAATAAAAGTAAATGATAATCAATGACTTAATAAATGACTTTATTTATTTAATTCATGAAATTATACTACAACTATTATTATTAAGCTGTATGAATACGTTTTTTAATTATGTTAAATGTTTAATAATTAATTAATACCTCTATAAATAATAATAATAATAATAATAATAATAATAATTTACTGTTTTAACAGATGTCATAGATTGGTACTCTCATTTGTCTTTCCACTAGTTGGTGACTGAGACTGTGGGTTTGGTGGTGGTGGTATAGTTGGCCTTGGTGGTGGGCGAGTTAATGTTCTTGGTGATTCAGGTGGTGCATTTAATCCTGTTTAATAAAAAAGATTTTCATATTATTTATTTCATAATATTTATTTAAATATGATATAAATCCTTTGACTTTGGAGATTGTACGATTTTCATGATAAAAAAAAAAAATTCACTACATCTCGGGTAATAATACAAGGTATGTTTTTTTAAGTATATATTGTTTTGATATATGCTGGCTACAGCACCGCTGTCGCTATTTCGTCCATGAGTAACTATATCTACTGGTTTGCTACAGATGCCATTAAATGATTTGTCTTTGTTTACAGTTTCCTGTGCATGTTTAAACTGCCTATGACTATAGATAGTGTCACAGGCTGTGAAATGCAAGATGTATGAAAGGAGCTAAAATTCATCAACAGATCAATGAAGTGTATGGGGATAACACTATGTTCAATGGATTGGTAAGAAAATGGGTTACAGCATTCAAAGAGGGCCAAGTAAAGGTATACGATGTAGCATGGAATGGGAGACGGTCTGTCATTACTGGTGACCTGGTCGAGACAGTTAATGGAAAAGTTTGTGAAAACAGACTGTCGGTTTACAATTTCATCACTTGTAATGAATTTCCTTTAATTTCATTAAGTATTTTCTCTATGAAATTCTGTCAGTACAATCAAGTGTTTTGAATTTTCTCACGATACAGCAATAAAAGCAATCTGTTTTAAGCTGAGTTG
Source organism: Lycorma delicatula (assembly GCF_047948215.1). NCBI lineage: Eukaryota > Metazoa > Arthropoda > Insecta > Hemiptera > Fulgoridae > Lycorma > Lycorma delicatula. The sequence continues at coordinate 35,438,927 of NC_134463.1, forward strand.
CTACAGGTGATGAGAAATGGGTGTCTCATATTACTTTGGAATCAAAACAACAGTCCATGGAATGGAGACACTCAACTTCTCCCACGAAAGTGAAGTTCAAGTAAAGAATGTCAATCCAGAAAATCACGTGCACTGTTTTGGGACAGACAAGAGCCATTGCATATTGATTTTTTATCTTGGAATGAAACTATCACTGTTGAGATATATTGAGAGACCTTGACTAAACTGCGTTGTGCAATCCAAAACAGGAGGTGTGGATCTTAATGAGTACGGGAACAATATTACTTATAACAATATTACTTCATAACAATATTTGAACACACATGGCTCATCACATCCAAAATCTCATTGCGTCATTTGGCTGGGAACAAATTGATAACCACCACGTAGTCTTGGCCTGGTCCCCAGTGAATACTTTGTTCCTGCAGTTAAAGCAGTACCTTGGCAGTCAGCACCACAATGACAATATTAAATCAGCAGTTCAGGAATGGTTATCTTCTCAGGAGGGAAATTTCTATGAAGCTGGAATGCAGAAGCTGATCATATGATGCCTTAATGTAGGTGAAAACTATGTAGAATTGTATATGAAGATTCAGTCTTTCAGATGAATGTAAATTTAATTTCTTTAAAAAAGAAATTTGCTTATTTTTTTAAATCAAAACAATACAGTACTTACATAAAAGACATGTCTTGAGTATAAAATAGCATATAACTAGGTTAGTAAATTGAAGAAAAACAATATATACAGAAAACAACTGACATAATTTGTAAAAATACATTTTTTTAATTCATACTGCAATATGTGAGTAGAAAAGATTTATTATATTATCTCAGTAACAAACTTCTTGCATTTAATCAAGAAGGAAGATTAAAATTTAAAGCTGGAAGATTATTCTATGGAAAATATAATTTAACCCAAAATGTAGAAACTGCATATACAAAACCAATGCCAAAAATGGTACCAAGATTTCTGAGCGAACATCTTATGTAACTTTTTTGATGCTCTGCAAGTGTAGAACATGATAGAACTTATCATATGCAATCTCTGATTTTATGATGAAATGTTCATCATAAAATCAGAAGTAAACTTCAGCTATTTAGGATCGAATGGTTTGTAATCACTGATACCCACACTCCGGTATGTACTGCAGTCAGATAAAATCCATAAAATATCAAAATTATAACACAAAAAATAATTTAAATTAATAGTTTTTATGAAACAAATTTAGATATATGTTACAATATACCTTGGTCAATAATGAATCCTTCAGATGGTGATCTATGATGACTCATAACATGAGTTTTTTCAGCGAGAACCTCCGGCTTAGGCGGCCTTTCTGGTTTCTCATAATTATCCCTCTTTTCTGCTAAAAAAACAAACAGAAATTTAAAATAACCCAAACAATGTATTGATAAATACAAATTGGTATTACAAATCTTTATTAAATAAATACATTGTTTATAGCAGAAAATCCAGAGATCATCTAGATTACAAGCAGCACACTTTATATTACAATAATTATAAATATATACATAACAGTAGTATTCATAACATTTCACATCACAGATAAGCTTACACATAGTTACAGTTGATATGTAAGATACAACTGACAAATAAGTAAACATTTATGTATGCATATATGTATATCACAGTAAGAACAGCATAAGATTATTAGCAGTTATGTAAAAACAACATACTTAAATGAGAAAAATATATTACAATATTTAAGTGTAATTATATACAATAATAATATAAAAAATTAAATATTAAAAGCTGATAAAACAGACAAATAATAATTATGTGAACTTACACATAATGCTTTAATACTTATATAAATAAAAAAACCTGTATATATGCATACAGACTTTTTGTTCATTTTGTAATTTAAACAATTTAATTGGTAATTTTCTTAATTTTAAGTATTGAATTGAAGACTTAAAGATAAAAAAACAGCAATTTTTTCTTGTGAAATTAGAGATAAAGAGGAGAGTGTTCAAATACTTAATGATGAAAAGCTACATTTGCAGTGGTGATGGAATTGATGGAATGGTAGACCATAAATTGATCCAAGAGGCTTTTTCATGCTCAAATAATCGATCAGTTTCAGTTTAATAGGCCCAAATTCTGATTATCAATAATTTTTCATTTAATTTAATATTAAATCAAAGCAATTGTTTATTATTATTTCTTGATCATCATCTGCCATTATACAAATTCAGTCAGATAAGCCTAAGTCTAGGATACACAACTTATAAACACTAAATTTATGTTGCCAGTACAAATAATGTACATAATATTTACTGCATCTACATATAATATTTAATTATTTTTTCCAATAATAAATAATACAGAAAGAGAATGAAACTTTAGTGGCATAATTTAATTATACAATTCTTTTGTATATATATATATATATATATATGTATATATACAAAATATTATATGTATATAGATACAGAGCAAGTCACAAGTATGGAAATCCCTCAACAACTTTAAAACCATTCCAGATAGAATACTGTAACTTTCAGGATAAGATATCAGTCAAATTCTTTATCTTTTAATGAGAAATAAAATTTTAACTCCTTCTTGGGAGTGGCCAGGGGTTGTAACTCAACTATTTTAAAGGTCTCTTTAGGAGAAGAAAACTAGTATAAATAAAAAGTTGGTACGATTTCTGTACTCAAAATGCTGGCGGGATAAAGTTTGGATTTTGAAAATTACTGAATGCTAAATGTAAAATTACTACTGATGGAAATTTAAATGCAGTAAAATATGAGGCTTTGCTTCTCGACCATATCATTTCAAACATACAAAACATCCCCAACTTCCAAAACATTTGGTTTCAACAAGATGGTGTCCCACCTCATTTCAGTCTTCAGGTATGTGAAATTTTAAGTGCGTTTTTCCTGGAAGTTGGTCAAAGAAGTCAAATAAAATGGCCAGCGAGGAGATCACCTGATTTGTCACCATCAGATTACTTTATATAGAGCCACTTAAAAAGTAATGTTTATCATAATAAGACCCAAGATATTATTTACAAAGTAGAATTTGAGAATCAGCACAAAATACCACTAGGGAATCATTGAATAATGCAGTATCACCCTTCTACACTGCCAAAAAACAACACTGTCCGACTGGGACAAGTCAAACAACAAAAGGAGGACATTTTGAACTCTATTAAAATGAAATATAAAATAAATAGCAATGATATGCTTGATAAACAACTAAAAAAAAAAAAAAAAATAAATAAAAATAAACTTATTAAATAATATCCATTTAATCAAATTTTTATAAATTTATTTATTTGTGGTAACAGTTCCTTAATTTATAAATGCATTTTTTTCAATATCAAAACTTTATCCACAACAATTTTTTGTACAGACTTTATGCCAACTTTTTATTTACACCATTTTTCTTGTCTTAATGAGACCTTTAAAATGATGTATTACACAAATTGAGATACCATTTAAAATATCTGAGTTAAAACCTTTGAGCCAACCCCCAAGAAGGGGTTGAAAGTCTATTTTCATCAAAAGGTGAAGTAATTGACCAATACCTTATCCTGAAAGTTACAGAACTGTGCAACTTTACAGAGTTCTGTATGTAAGTATGTATGTATGTATATATGTGTTGGTCTGAACTTTCTTGCTGTGAGAGCTTTCTTTTCTCTAACCATTCAAATTACATGCTTCATGGATCATGCATGAAGTATCACCACCAATGGATGCATATTTTAAATGCAGACTATGTTAATATATCTAAACTGTGTTATGTGATATATTTGACAAAATGAGAGAAGCAAGGGTCTATAATAATAATTATTCATGACAACTAGTTTAACAAAAAATTGTTATTAAATTATTCATCATTATGGAAAAGGCTTTTAACAGCGAGCTCCACAAAAGATGATTATCTTTCTTAAAAAAAAAAAAAAAACTGCAAGAAAAAATTAATATAAAGGTGAAATCTGCAATTATTTCTGAATACAAATGAGAATTAAGTTGTGCTTATCTGTGTTAAGCTTAAACACAGATGTGTTTTCTATTAATGGTTTTGAAAGGGCAGTTTTGTTAAATATTAATAAATTTAACTTTTGGTTATTCTTTTATAAATTAAATACTAAATTTTTAAACTTGTTATAATAATCAAATCTGCATTATAAGAAGCATATAATTACTAAATGGTTTGTAATGATTTTACTTTATATATATGCAGTACAGTTACAATATACTTATCACAAAGATATACACTGGTTAAATATGTAAACAATATTAATCTCAGTGATAAAAGAAATATCCATGGTATGAAATTTCTATCTAGATGATCAATTCTTGTAAAACAATTATACTGTTTTGTTTAAAAAAGGGCCATACTATTTCGCTTTGAAGTGGCTTAATGAAACTTGTAAGATTGTCATTATTTTAAAAATTAATATATATTTCCTCCAATTGAAATTTATTTTATCTTGGGGATCACAGGATTTAAAAACGGGCTGTCATGTTATTGCTTAATGCCCATAATTCTGGATCATGTAGGCTAATATTTAATAAAGCTATAACTCTAATATTCAAAATGTTTACATTTACCAAATGCTGTTTGAAAAAAAAAACTCAATTTATTCCTTAATAAAAATAACATCCAAATTTATCAAACAAAATAAAAATATTTTTGTTTAACTCAGCACAATGTTTCAACTTATGAAAAAGGTCTAAATACGCTTGTGTTGCTATTCTTAGTTAATTTGACTAACTAATTATTTAAACAATTTTCTACCAATTTATTGTTAAACTTTTTTTTTTAGGTTATTAATTGACCACAAAAGTTCAGAGCTTGTGCATAGTAATATAAGAAATATTAGTAGCATATGAAAAATGACTAAGCCTGACCAGGATTAGAACCCAGAACATCCAGATGGAATATGAAAACTTTAAACATTTCTCTATTGATTAGTTTTAAAATAATACTAATTAAATATATCTTAATTTCTCCATTCTTATATATCAGGTAAAAATATTATATGCTCAAATATTTACATAAACATCTTTAAAACTCTTTTATTCTGTATTGATTATTTTCATATTTCATATAATTAAATTTTTTAAACTATTTGAATAACAAGTTGCCTCTGTGATCATGATTTTGTTAAATTGTTTTAGACAAATGTAAGAATGCCTCTTTAATAACCACAGAGTACTTAACCATTTCTGACATGAACTAATATAGTACATAAATAAAATATTTATTTACTTTTTATAGAAAAGATAACATAAAAATTTTTTCCTAAGTTTTTGGTAATTTCTTTAAAAAAATGATTATTTGATGTTTTATATATATATGTATATATATAAATCCATCAAATAATCATTTTATATATATTATTTTATTGAAATTAATATTTTTTAATATTCATATTATTCCTCTGTGCTGTTAAATTATACATTTTATATTCTATTAAGATAAATCACCTAGTACAGACAACTGAGATACATTTCTTACCTTGATTTTATCATGATAGTACTTTTGTGAGATCGTGCATCCTCAGTCATGATTGAATTCATTTTATTAAATTGCACAAAAAAATAAAAAATATTAAAAATTAACAATATGCTGCATCATTAAAATGAAACCATGCAAAGGTTTGATATTAGTTATTTCACTCAAGTGACACTGTAAGCATGGTTTTATTTTAATGATGCACTTTGTTAATTTTTTATTTATTTTAATGTGCGATTTAATAAAATTAAATCAATCATCAATGAGGATACAGAAACCCGCAAAAGTACTATCATGATAAAATTAAGGTAAGAAATGTGTTATCTAAATTGTCTATACTACGTGGTTTATGTTAGAATTAAATATTTTATATATATGTTAAGTGTATGTATGAAAATGTAAATAAACTACTACATGTGATCCTACAGGGTTTAATGTGTCACTCAATATAAAAAATAATTAGTACATTTGTTACTACTTATAAAAATTCAAAATTTTCAATAGGTAATTATATTAAAACTCAGATAAAATATTTCATTAATTCAGATCAAGTTTATAATTAATTGGTTTATATGTTCTTGTAATAATTTTCATAAATTTGATAATGTTTTACTTAAGAACAAACAATGACATAAAGTCCAAAGTAAGTTATTCGTGTTAAACAATTCAAATCTAAAAACAAACCTGATTTACTGTTAGATGAATCACTAGGAACTTGTTTGAGATCATTACCGACTTGTATAATAGAAACTTGTTGTTTATCAACACTGTACACATGCGCCCTCTCCAGTGACACTAAACCACCACTACCACAACCACGATCACTCTTTAAAAAAAAATAAAAACAGACAACAAACAAAATAATAATAATAAAAACAAAAACGGAATCCATTCATGATATAACACACATCATGCTTTGTATAAAATACCATAACTAAGGTAATAATTTTTAGGAGAAAACTAAATAGCATTAATTGAATATCTGATCTGCTGATTAAAATACAGCAAAACCCTGTATAAAAAAAGTAGTCTAAACACTTGTTGTGTGTCAGAGTGGTGCAAATGATCTTTCCATGCAAAAGGATGATACAATTTAGGTATACCTGAATCAGTCATATTTTAATTGTAAAGAATGCTTAATATCATCCCCCTGGTTACCAACTGGTTGTTGAGTCCTAATTATCAAATCATCTGACTGGTGACTTTGGATGAAATAAGCTACAGGTTGACTCATTGAACTAACAAAGGCCTACCTTTAAGCCCTGATACAAGAAAGCTGCATAATATTGGAGACTTTTGGAATAGCAAATGAGTCAATCGAAAACTATATTTTTATGTTTATTAGAAAATATATTAATTAACATAAGTAAAATTTTTTGAAATTAATAAGAAAAGATTTCTGTTCTGAACAGAACAGAACAGAATATGGCTAGTCTTACCATGGTTCTCTATATTGACTTCTGTAGTTTTCCTCTAAAAGTTGAAGATGTCTGTCATTATTACTTGCTGCCTTTTCCATCTATCAATAAATACATATTTTTCATTCAATGTTGAATTCTGTTGTTTTTTTCTATTCATAATCACATCTACTAGATCTGTTCAAAACGCATCCAATCTTAGATTTCATGTAGCTTTGTTTCAGAAATTCACAGTTTTATTTCTTCATTTTTAATTTTGACGTTAACCTTTAATTATTTTCTCTTAATATCATGCAATTAAATTCTTTCTTATTTTTAAATTTACTTTATTCCCAGGTTAAGAGTTCTGATCAAATTTTCTAGCAGCTCTATAATTTTTAATTATTTTCTATTAGGATCATCATATATCATTAGAAAATCTTACGCAATATTATTCCTTCCCCTTATTCCATTTGTACAGTTCTTGATAATCTTTTCCAGATGTACATTTGATAAGCAAGCAATAACTCTTTCAATGCATCTTCCAATTTTAGTCTTTATAGTTGCTCTTTTTCAATCTTCACATTTTAGTTTATATAAAGCTCATTACCTATTATCCTTCTAATCAACTCTGTTCTTTTCCCAATATCAATTTGTGCAATCCTAACAAAACAGTAAAAAATTAAATAATTTTTCCTAAATTCAGAAAACTATTTGTTGAAATCATGCTCGATTACAATTTGATTAAGGAAGAAAGTATGAAATGGGTACTGAACAACAAAGTAAGGGAAGAAAACAGGTCTAAACTTCAAACAGTGCATCTTACCTTTAATGACATTTGAAAAAAATGGCACAAACTGATGAAAATTCAAACGTAAAATAAAGGGCAACTGAAAAATTAATTGTACTGAGGATAAGAGATAGAAATGGAATGGCTATATTGGATAAGAAACTAAAGGAGAGCAAAGAAGATTCAAGGTAGCCATGCAAACAGAAACAACAAAGGGTTTTTGGAACAGAAGAAAGAAGGAAACTAGAAAAAAAATGGATAAATAAATAAAAACAGTTAAAGAAACTGCTTAAAAAATTCAGATAAGGAAGAAAACTGGATTGAACAGGGCAACTGCAACCAAGAAATGTACAGTATCAGATAGATGATACTAGTAAAAATAAAATATGCTGTAAGCATGAATTTAGCACATTGTATTTTTAAATAAATATCTGTACACAAGCAAGAGAAATATGTATCTGTCACAACATGCAAGTTTTATGATGCCAGCTGTTAAATGCACCCAATCTATAATTAAATTGGAATTATTTTGAAGTAACCTTTCACCATTTTAAATAATTGTTTTAGTACACAGTTATATTTACAATAATTAACCATTGCAAAATAAAACAGTACATTGCACACGACAAGGAGTGAACAAACAATTAAAATTGTATAGATGTGGAAAAATATCCATTTGTAAACCTACTGATAACTGAAAGAAATTTATTATAGAAGGATGATATAAGTTGGCTTAGGAAACATAATTGGATTGGTAAATATATGGTGCTAAAATTTGAAAGACTATAATTAAAATTTTACAAGCATGTAGTGTGCCTATGTAGACAGATAAGAATCATTATTAACGGTCACATGTGGTATTCATCTTTAATAATGTTTGTAATAAATAGAGATGCTAAATGCAGGACAAGCGTATCGTAGAAAATTTCCAATCTTTGTTTGTAATCTCGCAGTTTTTGATGTAAAAATAACAACAAAGAATATATTTAAAACAAAACAGAAATAAAAACTCACAAAATATTTTAAATGTAACACTATCAGAATTATAAATAATTTATTAAATAAAATGTATCAGACAATGTGGGAAATAACCATTTGCTGGCGTTCGAGGACCACAATGATTAGTAATAATGATAACATTAAGAACTTATGTGTATTTGCAAGTTTCAATGAATATATTAAAGTGTGAAGATCAGCAATTTTTGCTAATGCCTCTAATGAGGCAATGAAGGCTATGCCAATGTTCATTAATCAAAAGTGAATAGCCCAGTTAAGTTGTAATGTAGGAAAAAATAATCTTCTAAACACTTTTACAATCCCAGAATGAAATAAAAGTAAATTATTCTCAAATAATTCTGCTAGTCTTCCTCAAAATAGAGATTGTATATAACTGTAATTTGAAGAAAACAGTAAGCAATTTTCTCTCTTGGTTCTGAAGGAGACAAATGGAGAATAAACTGACAATTATCATACTAATCTACAAATATGTAAGTTTGAGTTAAATATGGAGTTTCTACAGTGTTCTGCAGAACCCTAGCAAATGATTATTTTCATCCTAAATATCACACATCAGATTAGAAAAAAATGAGTTCTTATGCTACATATAAAATTACGTTTTTAATCTTACCTAACTAAAAAAAAGTAAAGTTTATATATTATGGTATTTATAAAAAAATAAAAATTATACAAAATACTTCAATATACTTGCCAAAAAGGTGATCAACAACAAAAGTTGATCTAAATTAAATTTATTAAAAGGACAGATTCAAATCACATGTAGTTAAAACATAATATCCAGGCATTTATTAGAGCTAAATGACAAAACATATAGTAACATGGTAATGATTCAAGTTATGGTTATAAATTTTATTTAAATATAATACCCTTATAAATTAAGGTTACACATTTTTTTAGAATAACATAACTTAGCATTGTTATTATTGCAAATCTACATTTTTAAACTCTATTTACTACTTTTTTATTCATAAATGTATTTAATACAACATAAATATTCAATGAGAATTAAAATACAAGTATTACAGAATCTGTAATAATGCTTCCACTTATGTTAAAACTATTTCTTCTTAGTAGAGAGAGATTTTCTGAAAGATGAACCAACTGATAAAGTTTTTTTATTTTATAAGTTTTCATCACGAAAGAAAAAAATACTATCAGGAATAAATATACTCTTCTTAATTCAAAAGAAAAAGTATCAATGTTAGTATTACAGATAAAAATTGTGGGAAATAATATTACAACTTTGCAATAAAACAAAAAAAGTAAATTTATTTACAGAAAAGCAAATATTAACATTAATGCATATTAACATACAGCAGCAACACGTATACACATAATCCAATAACAAAAATTTTTCTATATTGCAGATACTTTATTTAATTTACACAAAAATAATATCTTCACATTTTGTTATTAAAAAAGTTCCTTGATAGTCCAAGATTAGAGGCTAGATTTTATACGAAACAGAAGGTAAACTTTACTTTATAATCACTTTTTGTGAAACTTCTAGATAAGAAACAAGAGTTCTTGGATACAAAAAAGAGGTTGCCATCCCATCCCAAATCCCAGTAAAGAAACATCTGTCCTGCAACTAACAGAAGGCGACAGCATGTTGTCTGAGATGAAATGAGGGGGTGCTGGCAGACCTAATTGTAGTGGGACTCATGGAAGAATGAAGGTTAAGGAGAGATCAACCTGCAGAGGAAATGCCTTGGCACCAGGATAGACGGGATAGTTTACTACTATCTTTTCTATCTCAAGACCTAATATTTACTCAAAATAAAACTATTAAAATATAATTTACAAACAGTTGTAAAATAACGTTATAATTAAAATTTAAAGGGTTGTTTCCTTGGCTACTGAAAACAACTTAATGTATCTTCTTTCATCAATAAATTATTAATTTAAAAAATTCCAAATCAATTTTTTAACTTTTCATTGAAACAAAACAAAATTTTATACGCAACTGACATTAACAACAAAATTAAAAATATTATCTTTTATTTATAAAAATAGAAAACCTTTGGCCTTAGCCAAAACATTAACAGCAAAGACACCAACTTAATATACCAGTATGCATAAGTTATGATTTTTCCTTACAGAACAAAACTATGTAACTGGTAAGTGGGTGGTTAGGTTGTGTTGATAAACAAGTCAGACTGCTAATCTCAGTTATTCAGTAATATTAAGGGATGAAAAAATTCAAACCTTATAAGCAGAGCAGTGAAATATATTACTAGAGGATATTACAATGTAAATTAATGAGAGAGACAAACAAACAAATTTTATATGACAAAGTCATATAAAATCTTCCTTCATCTAGTTTACATGTTAAATTGCAATGTTATTTTTTTATTTAGTTAATTTGATGAATAATAAATAGCATTTTTCAATAATTTTGTAACAGCATAGAACATGTTATATCGAATAAAATGGTTAAAAAAATATATAAGTAAGAATAAAGCAAATTATATGTAATAAAATGAATTAGTAATATTTCTGAAAATAACAAGTATCACATTCAAATAAGAAAGTTTACTTTACAAAACAACCTGTTTATCAATCAGCTTCACTACCTAATACCAAATTAAAATTAAAAGAACAATAATATTTATTGACTATTTAGAGTGTCTGAAAAATGAAGTTCTCAAATAAAAAAACTTGAATAAAAAATACTTTTTGTATTTATACTTACATATTGTAAAAGAAAAACAGTTAAAATATTTACTTTATATAAAATTGTTAGGTACACAAGTGACCAATCATATCAAATGTCTCTTAATTTGAACTTTTATACAACATTGATTTTTTTTTAGTTTCAAAAATATAATTAAAATATTGTTTTTTAAGAACATTAAACAAATCTACAATAACATAACAAATGTTTGTTTGTTTATTATTTTTATTAAAAAGCTTTATAATTACTTGATGAATTACACAGTTAAAAACAAAAACAAAAACAAAAATTAATTATAATTTATTATGGATAATTTTTAATTAGGAGAAACTTGAGAATTTTTCACTGAATACAAATTATTTTTCACAATACTGGTGGCTGACTCATGAATATATATATATATATGTATATATTTATGGGTAGATCTATGTGAAGTTTTAAAATTTCACATGGCAGACTAGATGTTGCATAGGTGTTAATTTGTAAATATGAAAAACCTACAATAGGATTTATATATTTTTAATTAATTGTTTCCTTGTATTTGATTTTATATTTTTTCAATTTAATTTTTTTTTTATCAATAAAATAAAATTTTAATAAGAGTTTACGTGATTAATTTATTTTTTAAATTCTTGAACCTTCAGAATTCTTGAAGTAATAATTTTATTTTAATGCTAATGAGATTATTATCTTGTCTTTAAGTATAGTCTTCTTGTCAATCATGGTTACTATATACGTTAGAATATCAAGATGTGCAAAACCACAAACAACGAAATATTAGGCTTATCCATGGTAAAATAATACGTTTCGACATCAGAAAAATGTTAAGCTGAAGAGAAAAAAGTATTTATTTAATAATTTAAAACGTGAAAAAAAAAAAAAATTAAGTATAATAAAACTCATCTTTATTTAATAAATATACATTATGCTATTAAAAATAAATTCAATTTAAAAAAAAATTATTTATAAACTAAAAGTTTGTGATGTAAACTTCTTAAACAGTAAACAACAGTGAAAAATCACATTAACTATTTACAAACAGATACTGAAGTAACATATACAGTTATATAATAATATTTTAAATGATTACAAAGAGCACATTCATTTTACAAAAATCTCTTAGCTAAGCATGATACAAATCTTACAAGTAAAAAATTGAAATATAGTTAACATGATAAAAAAATAATTACAAAAGTATTGTTATTAAAAATGAGTATTATTTAATTTCAACTGCACTATTACTAAAGCATCCCACATGTAGTCTCTAGTCTTATCATTAAGTATCTACCCACGTAGCAGACTAGGGGATTCCCACTACATAAGGTGGTGTATAGTGGGGAATTAAAATTCCTGGAGTGAACCAGATCTAGTCGCCTCGTAATTCAGTGTTGGATCATCAAAGACAATGGAAAGAAAAACCTGAGTATAAAATCATCTATCCCGAAAACTTTAGGTTGAGAGTTAGGTATGGACCTCTCAGCCCTTAGTGAATGATATTATGAAATCAAAAAAAAATCCTTCAGATTTGGACAAGAAATCACATAGATGGGAGCTTGGGAAAAGGAATAAGGTTGGCAGAAAGTAGTACAACAGTAATTTACTGGAGATAAGGGCCCTAAATAGGATGTAGCACCTAGAGATATTGGTTATAAATATTGTTCGTTAGTGTATGAACAAAATTAAAACAGAAGAGTCCTGTAAACAGTAACATTCAAAATTACTTGATATGAGTACCTAGGGCAGGTATATTAGTTTTTTTTTATAAGCAATTGAATAATGGAAAAAACTTAACATATCACATTAGTTTATTTTGTTAATTGGTTGTACACTAAATTACTTACATTTATTCATAAACAAATTCCATAATAAAATTCTATTTACTTAAATGAAATGTTTTTGTATTTAACATTTTTTAATTTTAATATTTCATTTAGCCCGTGAAAAAAGTTTTCTTTTCAATTCTGCCTGGAGGCAAAAACTACTGGCTATACCTGACCTAGGGTTTCTAAATTATTTTATCTACACTGCTTACTGTAAACATAAGTAGTGAAATATTGGTATAAATATTTTTAGTGAAACATTACCATAAAATGAAAAAAAAAAATTGCCACCATTTTCATTCTGTGTAAAGCTAAATTTGAAATGGCAAAGTAACATCATATTTGCATGTTTTGAAAAAAAAGTTTTACATATTTGTAATACATTTTAAAACTAAAAAACTTTATTTTTTATCAGATGTTTTACTTTTTAATATTTTACAAATGTCACACATTATTTAAATAGTGTCCAACTCTTAATTTCACTTCCAAAATTACAAGTCAATTCTATTTTTCTTTATAAATTACCTAGTGAAATGCAAAATTATCTCCACATTATAAAATTCAATTTAATTTTTCATAAGTTAATATCATGTGAATGTACTTATATACTGGCAACACCATTGATCAGTTTGGGATAGAACTTTTCACATTTTTAGATGGAACTAAGATTCAAGGTGGAATCAAGTTTTAAAAATTGCCAGTAGGTAATTATAAATTAGTATACACACTTAAAGTTAGAATTTAGACCAGGTTCTATCTATATAAGAAAAAATTGCAAGGAGTATACTATTTTGTGATAAGAGATATTTGTAGAGGTCTCATGTTATAGTGCAGTCCAATAAGGGAGTCTGGTTATATTCAAGTGGGATGTGCCCTAACCAGTTAGTAAATCATATCAATTATTATAATAGATGTGAGAAAACAGTTAACCATACACATGCACATGCAAATTTAAGTAAACCTAAGTACCTGAACAACAATGATGTTTAAAAAATTAGAAGATAGAAGACACAAAATCACAAACTTACATCAGAATTTGACTTTTCTTGATTATTATCAGAACTGGTACTATCAGAAGTTCTAGAAATACGGAAAGAAGAACTATGAGGACGCTGTAAAGTTGCTGGTCTTTCAGGAACAACTGGTTTACGTAAAACAACATCATCAGATGTAGTCATTATTGAAGTCCTTGGTAATGGTGTAGGTCGCGGTGGTTTCTTACGATCTAAAGTACCATAAGCTGGATCAACAGATCCTCTATACATGGCTGTTGGTGCAGCACCTTCTGACTTTGAGACTGGTTCACCTTGACCCCTAAACCACACAGATAAAATGTTGCAAATGATGTGTTTTTACATAAAAATTATTAATGGGGCTAACAATCAGCTATCAGAATGCAAATATTTAATTAATAACAACAATGTATTTAAAAGAGAACTAAAAAACCAAACTCTTTGTTGAACCCAATAAAAAACATTATAAAATAATTTTTCATTAATAAAAAAGGAGGTTAATAACTGTTTTTAACTTAAATCAATCCAAAATTCATGAAATCTAGAGATTTCATAAGAATTAAATTAATTAATCTAATGATGTTACTATTATATTGAATTAATCATAGTAATTAATTATATTAGTATAATTTATATTATACACAACATAAATCCTACTTTCACAGTTCCTCATATTTTATTTTAGAGTACAATTCCATATTTTCATATATTAATACTTGAAAGCCATTTGGCATGGTTGGCAGCTACTGGCTTCTAAACCACATGATCTCAGGTTTAATTCATGGCAAGAATCTAGAATATTTCAAACATTTTTTCATTCAATTTCAGACTGGTAGATTAAGACTTATTACAAGCTCATATTGTAATTTAAAAAAATATAATATCTATTAATAAATTATAAAATAATTTTTTTCTTATATGCTTAGTTTATTTAAAATATTATTCTAAAGCGACTCTGTCCATGTCCATATTGTTGCTAATAATATAACAATGATTTCTTTTCATTTCATTTTCTGGAGAAAGCAAAGCTGACACAAAAACGTATTTCATTTAAAGAGATTCTAATGAAATCAACTAACATTATTTAATTTAATGCAGAAAAACTGGCACTCTACATCAGTTACCTTCCAGTAATAATCTTGCCTAATGTTAAAGAGTTCTGTTGAATATGTTTACATATCACATAATTCTGAGAATTTTTTCAAGAAAACTTCAGCAGTTCTTTTGGTGACCTTTTAATATCTGGATTAAATACAATTTGTTGTAGCGTGTATTTTAGTTGGTCAATGAAAAATAATTGATCAGTGATGACCTTTGCCCATCCTCTATAAACTGATTTCCATAGGAAATACGGATAGGATTAGTACCCTCTACCAGAATCACTTTTTTGGATGGATTGTCTCATTTTGTGGTTTCTCTATATTCAGATCATCTACCATTCTTTTTTCCCTTTATCCTCCATAATTTCATCCCTGGTTCCATAGATTTTAGCTAGACAGGCCTAGATACAATAAAACCACAACTTAGGGCACTAGATACATTAACAGGCTACATACGTGGGGCAACAAGTGTAACAAATGGTACTGAGTAAGAAAATATATAGTTGTCATGCAATATTTTAATTGTGAAAATTTAACTACTACATATATTGATGATAAACATATTAAAAAATATGTGGTTTTTAAGAAATAACTGTGTATGGGCATCCATCATTGGATATTCTCTTGATTGATTTTATTCAAATTTTGCATTTAATAATAAGGGAACCATTCCTTCCTTTTGCTGTATACTGGCAGTCAATTTAAAAAAAAAACAATGCCCAAAATTTTCAATTTTTAGCAGAGATTTCCAAAAAGTAGTTCCTTCTAAATGGCTGCAACAATCCTGATTCAAGTTAAAAAATTCAGTCAGCTGTAATGTGTAATAAATAAAATTACAAAAATTTGCAGTACTAACTTCTCTTGCTACAGGAGGAATAATTATTATGTTACTATTTATTTATTTTTTGTAAACCTAGAAATCTGAGCAAAACATAAACAATGTTAACAAAAGTCGATAAAAAATTTGTATAATAAATTTTTAATGTTTTTTTATAACTGCAATCTTTTAACACAGTAATATTACAAATATTATGAAACACATGAGACAAAGTTAGTTCTTAAAAGACAAATGGTTTTTTAAGGTACTTTCAAAGACCATCAATTTTAAAGTTTAAAAACTGTTAAATTTTATTATTTTATATTCTAACTAAAAAAAATAAATAAAAAAATACTAATTGAATTGGGTTTTATTAAATAATGTGTTGAAAACTCTTTTATTCTAAATGTTTTATATTTATAATTAAAATGACTTAATAGAACTGAAAAAGAGTTGAGGTTAGATTTTCTCCATTGAAGTTCTTATAACAGGCTAAAACTACAAAAGTAGACATTAATAGCCACTCCTGACTGTTCAGCAAGGACATACATTTGAATCATGTTTAGTTTTTGTAATGTGACTGAGACTATTTTTAAGTATTTGGGAATGATTGAACAAAATATCATCGAGGGATTTCATGTAATCCAGCAAAGCCTTTGTTATTTGCCAGCCTTTTATCTGCATTCTACTTGCAGTCTAGAATAGTATAATCTCTACTGATACTAGAGCAGGGAAGTCAAACAAAATGTGTATGAATGATTGGACATTTCCTCTAGAGATCAATATTTTATAAGCTGGTTGGTCTAACCTCTTAAAATATTACACGAAATCACCATGATTATACAAGGTTCTGAGCCCTGTATCCATTAGATAAACCTTTTTTTTCTGGGTGCAAGATCTGGCCAACAGGAAAATTCAACTGTTGAAAGCTTATTGTACATCCACTAGATAAGAAACATAGTCCTAGAGTAAATAGCCCCTCTTATAAATTAGATACAAGGGATTTGTTTTTCAGGTCCTTGAATTCTCAGCATGGAGAATCTAGCAGGGTCAGGCCTACATCCACGGTACCATTAACAGGAGAAAAAATGAATTTCAAGTTTAAGGAAAAGAAGATTGGTGAAAAGGTTGATCACACTCTTATGGATAGATCGAGATAATTTACTATCTGGCCCAGAACCCAACATAAAACTTGACAACATACAATTCTCCAAATGCAATACAAATTCATATAAACACAATGTTTATTTATTTCTATAATTAATCATCTTAATTAATTGGGTTTCCAAGTTCAGTCAGAAATAGTAGCCAGCAATGCTATATATGCTCAAAAAATTAAATAAGAAATTCTGAACTTAAAGTATAGGAAACATCATCATTAGAAAAACAGTTTCACTAACTAATGGGAGAAACCATGCCTAAATACAGACACCAATTGATATTAAGGATTATCTGACTGTTAGACCTCTAATGTTTATCACAGATGACTATGTTTTATTGCTTGACTTTACTCTGCAAAATCAAGTTTTATTAAAATAATAAACAGAAATAGTTTCTAAAGATTAAAACAAAATACTATACCTTTGTTGAACAGATTCCTGAATAATCATTTTAGCTGAAGAATCTTTATCATTAATATTATCACTTATTTTTTGTTCACTTATATTATTATTATCAGTCTCATTTAATAATTTTTCAAAACCTAACAAAACTCCGCTTGGGTTTGCATTTACACTATCAGTATTTTTATTATTATTATCTACAGAACTTGATAAATTTTTATTAACATCATTATCTAATGGTTTATTAACCGATTGTAGTTCGTTATTATCAGGCACGTTAGTGATCACAGACTGTTTTGATGTTGAAGATGCAGATGCTGAAGCAGAGGCAGAGTTACCACTATTAATAGGTGTTGTTGCTGTGGCATTATCATGATGCGTTGCTGATGATGATGATGATGATGATAATATTGGAGTTACAGTTGTATTGGTACTACTGCTAGTCGACACTCCATTTGACTGTTGTGAGATACCACTACCAGTACTACTGCGATTCAACTGTTGGTCTTTTGGCGGCACTGGTGCTGGTTTATTTTTTCTCACACGTATTGCTGGTTTTGGGCTTCCGTGTGGAGGACTGTAAAAATAAATTTATTCTTTAGACATTTCTCTTAATTCATTTCATTTAAAATGAAATATAAATAATTGTACTGGAAATAATATAAGGTGTAATATCTAAAACAAAAAAAAAAAAAAAATTCCTAAGAGTATGATAAGCATTAAAGCACAGCCCTGAGAAACATACCAGTGTTAAGACTTTTTCCAACAAATCACAGAAGTTGAAAATCCATTTCAAAGTGACCCTACAGCGTGTATTATTTATAAAAATATACATACACTGTAAATGTGTATTTCTGTCTACAGTGATGTAAGATGATCATTTTTATTTAATAGGTAAAAATAAATTTGTTTATAATATTGATTTTTTAAAAAATTAGAAACATTACATAGAGAAATATGTTCAAGTCATGTAATAACACTACAGATTACATTTTATTACAATTACTATGTAATTTACACTGACAATTTCACTGAAATTTATCAAATCTGAACCAGAGGAAAAAATGATTTTTATTTCAACAGCCGACTCGTTAAAAAAACTAGGAAACATATCAATTGTATAGGTAACCAAAGACAAAATATGGATTCTTGCGTATTTTAACAGTAAGTTACTGCTATTTTAAAATGAATTATAGGACTTATTATATAGTTTAGATTCAGTTTTCACAAGTTTAAATTTCTTTTTTAAATGGTTAAATTATTAGTGGGAAATACTAGCCATGAATACTCAAACACTAAAAAGTATTCAAGAGCTTGAAAATAACACCAGTAATTGAAATATTTGAACACTGGGCATTACATACAGGACTGTCTTCAGAATGAAAATATTACATTTACCAATATGAAACATGTTCCTACCACGATATCTATGTTAGTTTCATCATCATTTTTTTACAGAGCATTACACGAATTAGGAAGACAAAAGTGTTGCCAGCTGCAATTCCTGCTGTAAGATCTCAATCACCAACAGACAATATGCGTATTCAAAAATTCAACATCTGGTTAATACTCAAATCTGAGAAAAACTGGTAATAATCCCACCAACAGTTAAAATTTAAGACCACTGTAATATATACAGTAGGTTATCAACAATACCAAAAGTGACTGAAAAATGAAACTTTTAAAATTTTTTTTTTTAAATCCTTCAGTATCATTAATCAGCGTTAATCTGTTAACTGTTGTTGGTAAACAAAAAAATAAGATAACCACACGTGTACTTTTAATTATTTGTTAACTATTTGCACACAAGAATTTTTCTACACTTCCTAAATAATGACAGTTTATAGTTTATTAAATTAACCAGATGCTCTAATTATCCAAAGCCAGGCCTCATATAGCCATTACCACTTGGGATAAACTAGATGAAATTTACTGGAAAACTTCAGAACATCTCCTTTACAGTTAAGATTTATTTTTGACTATTCAGTGATTTCCTTTTGTTTGGGCATGAAGGAGGCAGCCAGGAGGATATAGATTCCAGTGAGAATGAAGTAGAAGAGTTTGTGTGCAATCGGCTTGTGACACATCCTCAAACTTTTTTGAAGGATCCACAAGCCTCCACATGTTGCGAGAATGTGTAGAACTTTGGGAAAACAATGTAAAAAAGCAATAAATAAGTCTTTTATATTTACTCTGAATTGAAAAATATTAAAATAGTCCACGTTATATTTGAATGATGCTCATATTATTGAAAACTTAATGTAAACGTAGATCAAAAGAGAACAAAGAACATACAATAATAATAGTTTATAATAAAACTATTATTAGTAATACAACTATAATAGAAAAAAAATTAATACTTACCTATTATTATGATCAGATAAACTACTATTTGACTGGGTACGTTTCATATCACCTTCTGTTACGGTTATTAATTGAGTATCTGCACTACTTGACCTTGTATGACCATTAACAACGGCTCTTTCCTTATTTACAGTTAAATACATCTCACAATCTAAAAAAAAAAATTAAAATTATAAAACAATCACACACGAATTAAGAACAGAAATTTATAAATGATAAAAGACAATGTTATAAATTACTATGAACTCTGGTACCTCAAAAACTTTTTAAAATAAAATCTAAATGGACAAAAAAATAAAATTATAGTTTATTCAGCTGAAAATTGTTGATTTGGTACTGATTTAGATTCAGACTATGTAATATTTAAAAAATGGAGGATGCTCTCCCCTCTGTCATATGTAATTTTTAATTTACTTTGTTTTTATGCAATTTTAGTAAAAATGCTAACTTCATCACTACAAAAATTTTAATAACCTCAGTCCAAAACTTTTTTCTATAAATATGATATTTCCGTTTTCCTTATAGAAGGTTATCTTAGTTAAAGAAAAAAGAGGACACGCAGGACTTTAATCAAACTTGCTTGCTGCTATCGTAATTATGTTAATACAATTTTTTATTAACCTCAGTAACTACTGTTAGGCATTGCTTTAGAGGATGAGATGAATGACAAGTAGCATGTGAAAATGCCATGACTGACCGGGATTCAAACCCAGGATGAAAGGCCGAGATGCTACCACTCGTGCCATGGAGACTGGCATGTTAAGACATCTACTGCGAGTTAATATACATGCATATTATGAAACAAAAGGAAGTAGAAAATTATATGTGCTTTAAGTATAAATGTAATAGATTAAAATGTTTGAAAAGTAAATAAATGTATATAGAAAATTATATCAAAACAGCAGAATTACTTTGTTAAAATTAATTAACTCTTACTACTTACTGATTTTTCTTGTTTAGGACTTTTGTAAGAGATCTTTTGTCTCTTTAGGATGGATATATTTATATAAAAACTAGTATCCATATAATTTTTATTTGTTTCTCTCTCTCTCTTGACAGACAACATACACACACCCCCTGACACAGACAGACATAGAGAGAATGAGAGAGAAGTTATGAGCTTCCTTATAATTAATAGAATGAAAATTTATAATGATAAATAAGTACACTTTAATTACCTTCAGGAAAGAACCAGTCTGCATATGATACTAAACTATCAACTATTACACTATGGACATTGGCAGTATTCATGTTCATCCTGAAAAACAGTTAACAAAGAAATTAACAGAATGAAAGACCAACATGACTGAAAATTAAAATTTTTCAAGCAACTTGGTATTTACAGTTAAGGATACAAGGCAGTCATGGTAACAGTGGTGGTTTTACTATGTGTTCACTATATATTCAATGTAGTAGGTCAATCAAATATAAACTGGATTTTTGGTTTTATTAGTATACAATAAAAATAAAATAAATTTCTTGTTGTTGTATGGAACAATTGTTTAATGTTTAACTAGTCAGTTTAACTAGTCATGCATCAAAAATCAAAACTAGAATTCTATACAGAAGAATTAAGAGGAGAGTGGAAGAAGTGTTAGGAGAAGACCAATTTGGTTTCAGGAAAAGTATAGGGACAAGGGAAGCAATTTTAGGCCTCAGATTAATAGTAGAAGGAAGATTAAAGAAAAACAAACCAACATACTTGGCGTTTATAGACCTAGAAAAGGCATTCGATAACGTAGACTGGAATAAAATGTTCAGCATTTTAAAAAAATTAGGGTTCAAATACAGAGATAGAAGAATAATTGCTAACATGTACAGGAACCAAACAGCAACAGTAACAATTGAAGAACATAAGAAAGAAGCCGTAATAAGAAAGGGAGTCCGACAATGATGTTCCCTATCTCCGTTACTTTTTAATCTTTACATGGAACTAGAAGTTAATGATGTTAAAGAACAATTGAGATTCGGAGTAACAGTACAAGGAGAAAAGATAAAGATGCTACGATTTGCTGATGATATAGTAATTCTAGCAGAGAGTAAAAAGGATTTAGAAGAAACAATGAACGGCATAGATGAAGTCCTACGCAAGAACTATGGCATGAAAATAAACAAGAACAAAACAAAAGTAATGAAATGTAGTAGAAATAACAAAGATGGACCACTGAATTTGAAAATAGGAGGAGAAAAGATTATGGAGGTAGAAGAATTTTGTTATTTGGGAAGTAAAATTACTAAAGATGGACGAAGCAGGAGCGATATAAAATGCCGAATAGCACAAGCTAAACGAGCCTTCAGTAAGAAATATAATTTGTTTACATCAAAAATTAATTTAAATGTCAGGAAAAGATTTTTGAAAGTGTATGTTTGGAGTGTCGCTTTACATGGAAGTGAAACTTGGATCGGAGTATCTGAGAAGAAAAGATTAGAAGCTTTTGAAATGTGGTGCTATAGGAGAATGTTAAAAATCAGATGGGTGGATAAAGTGACGAAGAGGTATTGCGGCAAATAGATGAAGAAAGAAGCATTTGGAAAAATATAGTTAAAAGAAGAGACAGACTTACAGGCCACATACTAAGGCATCCTGGAATAGTCTCTTTAATATTGGAAGGACAGGTAGAAGGAAAAAATTGTGTAGGCAGGCCACGTTTGGAATATGTAAAATAAATTGTTAGGGATGTAGGATGTAGAGGGTATACTGAAATGAAACGACTAGCACTAGATAGGGAATTTTGGAGAGCTGCATCAAACCAGTCAAATGACTGAAGACAAAAAAAAGTTGTTATATGTGGTCTCCCAGAAGTTTTACACACTTTTCCTTAAGTGTGGGGAGCTTGTGTATCCCTTCTTCGTAAACAGTTTGAGGATATGTCATGAGCTACTCTTCTACTTTGTTGTAACTGTGGAATATCTATTTCCTCCCAGTTCCTCTTTTAATGGCCCAAACAAAAATAAATCTGAACTGAATGAGTATGTTCTAAAGTTTCTCAGTAAATTTTATTTCGTTTATCCCAAGTGCTAATGGGTGTATGAAGCCTGGCACTGTTGTGAAGGACAGTCATGCCTCTGATTGGCCGATTGTGCCTTTTGTTCCTGTAGCTGGCTTTCTCTTTATCTAAAAGCTGGCATTAGTGAGCAGCATTCACAGTGGAATGTTTGTGAAGAAAATCAAAGAGCAATATGCCTTGCCAGCCCCTAAAGACTTTTTGTAAGGACTTTTCCAGCTGATTGGCATCTTTTTTCCTTTACAAGGTAAGGATCTTCATTCCTATGCAACTCCATATTTGTCAATTTTGTCTCAGAAGTATAGTGATAGACCCACGACTCTTCATATGTGACTTTTTCTGTAAAAAATTATTTTCTTTTTGTAACCAATTCAGAAGGATGTGGAACATTTTTTATAAAACCAGTCTTGGAACTCATCTAAGACATCGTAAAACCCAAGGTGTTTTGTGATAATGTTAAGCACTTTCATGACGGACGCTCACTTCCAAGCAATTCTATACTGTAAGGTGCCGATCTTCTTCAATGAGGTCATGGAACATTAATATTGTCATCCATCACATTTGTTTTGGAATGCTTAACTGTGATTCTCATTTTCCACAGCTTCACACTCTCCTCTAAATCTGCTGGCCCAAACACTGTCTTGATACATGATGACATCAATTTTACCAAACTATGTATGCAGTCTCATCAAAATCTTGGAGTGTTTGACACTCTCATTTGCGAGAAACTTCATGATAATAAGTCATGCAACCAATGATGGTACCTCATGCTCTGATTTGGCACTACTGACTACGGAAAAGTGAATGCTGAGGCAGCTGAAGAGTCCATCTCCTTCCAACATCTCCAATGTCAATACTCCTTCCCTACCACACCTATGTTTGTGCATGATCTGTGAAGACAAAAATATGGTTTATATTTGACTGGCCCTCTTAATTTGATATTATTAATCTGTTAATATTGATGATAACATTAGCAAAAATACTTAACTAATATGTGAATTTTTATTATTAGCATAGATACATATATGCGTGCAATAATAACAATTTTGGCTTTACTGGTTACCATCCTTGTTCCAATAAGGGGAAGAAACAGAACATGTGACAAGTCCAAGTAGAATTTTAATAAGGTTGGGTTGAAAACCTTTTTTAATCTGTGTTAAGCTGTTGAATGGGCAAATGTTGACTGTGTAACAAATGAAAATAGTTTCATTTTTAATCAATTGTTCTTGAATATTTTTTTATAGCTATTTCGTTTTTACTGACATTACTCTACAGAATTTGTTGCACTCATCAGATCAGGTCAGAGTCAAAATAATATCTGTACAGTATTAGAGAATTTATTACAGTCTGTTCATATTTACTCCAATTATTATAAAATACAAATCGAACAGCTTTAATGACAAATGGTAGACCTACAAATTCAAATCTTATTAAATGATTAACAATTGAGTGTTATCAATTTCAATACAGAATAATTAATTTCTCATAGTTAACCAATAACAAATATTACTATATAATATAAATAAAACTGTCATGAAGATATATTTCAAATTTTTAAAATTACTAAACATAACTGAAATTCAACTCACCCAATATTATTTCCATCATCGGCTGGACACCATATTAAGTTTGGAGCAATAACAATAGCAATATTTTGTGGTGTCATTTTATTCGACTCATGATTTTTTGATAATAATGATAGGAACTTAACCAGGTATCGTAGATTGTCTAAATTAGCCTTTGGCAACTTTTGAACAACAGACCATAATGCTTGTAATCTACCATCACTTGGCACTCTGTAATGTGTTAAGATAACATAAACATTTTGTACATACACATTCTATCAGCAGAATAACTTCAATGTAGCCTATTTAACTTACTAATCTTCACAAACCTATTTATCTTCCTCATAGGTGAACACTTTTGTAGCATATTACTTCTACTGATGTTATTACCAATTTTAAAAATGATGTACAGGAAACACAAGCAAGCATATTATATTAACATATCACGAACATCAGTTTGACCTCTGTCAGGATACCAATGCAAATACCTTGGCAGACATTTCCATCAGCGTAACTTACTATTGAATCTGATTGTTTTTAGACTATTGAAATGGCTATCCAAATTTTGGATGGGGCAATAAAACATTTTGTAACATGATCAATAAAAATAAACGCTGTGGTAATAATAATAACAATTATATTAAAGCAAATTCATATTTGCTTTAGTGCCTTCTTTGGTACTTGATGTGTGGTCAATCCTGAGTCTTAATTTCAAGACATATAGTGTGAGTATCCTGTATAAGGGTGTGTGGAAGGCTATTATGTTATATGTGACGCCTGTTTGGGCAGATAGATTAAAATTTAAAAGCTATTGGAACATTTTATTGAGGTCTCAATGCCTTATATTGTTAACGGTAACAGGTGGTTACTGTAAAATTTCACATGAGGCGATCTTGGTGATTGCAGGCATGAAACTGATAGATTTGATTGTGTCAGAGAAGCAACAGCGTTATGTTGCAAAGAAGTCCAGTGACTTGACTTCAAAGAAAATTTGAGAGATTGAACAATATGGCGAATGTGGGTTTCTCCATCTTAAAAATGTTAGTTACAACTGTTTACCCATACTTTATATATATCTATTTTGCCTGGTTCTTATGTTATCCAACAAATACCACTAGCAAGTGACCATACTTCGTTTCTCATTTTTTTGAACTACTTTTATTTTATGTTTTTTAGTCAGGTAATCAAGAGGCAGATGCAAACAGACGCGTCATAATGCAGTAACATTAGCTGTGTTAATTGAGATGCTGAACCCCTTAAAAAAACAAAATTAAAAACCCAAGAATGGTTTTTAAATTTTTATCTGAAGAATATTTGCAAGCCCCAATCTAGTGAATATCTCATTTACCACAGTTAGAAATTGGAAAATTTACAAGCACTGTTCAAACTGTTTTGAACTCTTTCATGGTTAAATTAAAAAAAATCTAGAAATTAGTTTTTAGACATTTACATGAACATTACATACACTGACGAGAGATAAATATTAAAAATTAAAAACATGACTTCTGAAAAAAAAAAAAATTGCTGACAACATTGCTTTTTTTGTTCTGATTTGGTTCCATGTGATTTTGTATTACACTAGCAAATACCCCATTTGTATTTTGAGAATCAGAAGACTGGTTGTGAAGATATAACATTTCCAAACTCTGTGATCTGTTAGCTCGAGAGCATACCTGATGTATACAAAAGTTAGCTGTCAACCTGCTAATACATACCTCGTATGAGTTTTAAAAATTGGACAATTGTAGAGATATTATAAGAGCACCCCACTGCACCTTCCAAAACAGCACCACAGGGGTACCCCATTAGTTACCAGTTGATGGTGATCAATGATCTAGCCTTGAATGAGGTACTTGCATCACCTCATCACTCTAGCCTCACACGCAATCCCCCACAGGAAGCCCATTATTATTAAACAGAAATTTGTTAAATTTATTTAACATTATTTAATGTAAATTTAGTTCTATTATTCTTGTAATATTATTTATTTGATTGATTTGAATCATTGACTTCAAACCCAGCTGACACAGTGATAAAGGCTCACAGCTCAATTCAATTCATTAAAGTTTGTGTTTCAACCAGCAAATCTCCACTACTACATATGTATTTATATACTTTTATATATATAAAATTATATATATATATATATATACACATGCACACACACACACATACTTATATAGCCTATGACATTCCTAATAACATAAGGATTCCAACATGGGGTCGTACATCTAAATTGGTTCAGCCGCTGAGCTGCTAAATACACTCTAAATGCATTAGGCTCCTCTTTAAACAGTCATGTAAAAATCAGGATGATATCTTCATTTGTTAAAGAAATTAAAAAAGTAGCCGTGATTTAAAAAAAATTCAGAATCTATTTTAACCCTTTAAACTCAAACTTTCAAACAATCTAGAAATTAGTTTTTAGATATTCACATGAAGAGTACACATAACAAAAATAAAGGTGATAACTTCATTTATTACTGACAAATTAAAAAAAATTAGTAAATCATTATTATTCAATTTTAAGAAAAACGTATATACAAATTTTCATCGATTTATCTTCAGCAGGTTTTGCTGAGCATTGATGAATCAGTCAGTCAGAAGATGTTCTTTTAATATATACAGATATTAATTTTTGAATCAATGATAAATTACACTAAGAATAGTTTTAGTCAGAGTCAATCAAACATGATGGAAAGCACACTATATATTTTTCTCAATTTTTAAAAATCTTTGAACATTTTAATTGGGTGTTTGCATTCAGTAATATATAATACACAAACAGAATTTTTTTGTACCTTTTCAGAAATAAGTCACAAAAAAAAAACACTCAAATATCAAGATTTCAAATATCAAAATTAAATAAATTAGTAAAAATATAAAAAATCACTCTATCAAATATTATCTTTATGTAATATGAATCTATATTTTCCAAAATCTTATTTATGTTTAACTTCTTTTAGATAATATAAAACTACATGTACACAAACAGAAATTAGAAATAGAATAATCTCACAAATCTAGAAATTAGAATTTAGATAAATAACAACTGGATATATTGTACAGGAAAAAAATTGAATGCAAAGTCGAGCTTCAAGAATGTATTAATCTGTCCATTATTACTAAGAATTACTATATAAAGTTTAGATGATGACAAAGAGGTGCCTCAGCCATAAAATGTTATACACATTCCTAACAATTAGGTGCCAGATAAAAATGTTCCCAAATTATCTTGTTCAAACAAACATTTTTCCAACAGTAGTATTATTTAAAATAGTTTACAATTGCACTGATTTTTAGTTTACTTATACTGATTTTTTTCTTCTTTTGGATGTTGAAAAGCCAGATGCGAGATTATTGTTTAAAATAACAAAAAATATATATGCCACTACAGATTAACTAATAGCAATATAATTTTTCAGTTAAAGTTTAATGAAATAGGTAAGAAACAACATAAATCAAATCTTGTTAAGTAACCCTCACACGTATTGTTTCTGCATGCACATGCTCATGCGCACATATACAATACGTACATAAATGCACACTCAGACATATATAATGTAAACGATTTAGTAATTAAGTGGCTAACCAAAAACCAATCTGTCTTAAAAATATAATAAATTCAAAAAGTAAAATAGATTTCAGGAATTAAAAAAAAGTCTGTCAATTTCAATCACAACATCAGAAAAAATAATCAATTCTGTATATTACTTTTAATTCAGGATGCAATGCTGAAGAATTTAATAAACCATTATATATAATTATTTAAGAGGCTTACTGGCGAACCTACGCATTAACCTATGGTCATGGACCTATGGACATGACAAAGATCCCCTTTTTCAAGGTGGAAGTATTGAATAGATTACTTCATGGCTACATAAAATTTAATTAACACAGCTTACTGTCAAGAATTTTCAACTGCTTGCTAAGACAACTGCCTTTAAATGATGCTTACTTTATAATAATATCATCTCAGTAACAGCATAAATTGGTGCTACTGACAATGTCAACAAGATTTAAAGTTATAACTGGCTTTTTCTAATATGTGGCAGTTAAATGTCACTGTCTAGCTATCAATACCATTTTAACTTTAACATTACTGTAGTCAACCAGTTTAAAAACATGAGTCAATTATTGACGATAAATTATTATATTTTGATATTTAATATTTTCTTGATAAAAAACAAAAAAAAAAAATCTATTTTATAATAGGTTATATGGGCACAATGTTTAGGATCAGACATTTTCACTTTTTTCTATAATAACAACTTTAACAAAAGTCAGCTTGAGCCTCATGACATGTGCCTGAATATATTCAGAAGAGATAGCAAAATCTGTCCGGTGAACTGAATCCAAACTTCCTAACTTCATCTATCATTAAGTCATATCCCACTAGATCATATCTAAGAGTTGTAACTCAGGACCTAGTCCCACCACAAGTGACCCCTTGATAGTCAACCATAAAAGGTCTTTTAAGGAATACTCCATCATCTGAACTAAAAAATGCATGAATGAATGTAATAAAACAGTGGAAAAGAGACTTCAAGCAAGGCTATTATACACTAGTCCTAAAAATCATAAACATTCTTACAAAATCTAGTAAATCAAAGAAAAGAAACCACCTGAACCCTATGGAAAATAAAAAGACAACATCATAAAGACACACTGAAATTAACAATAAATAACAATAAAGACAATGTGGAAATCCCAGCTAAATATTTCAACAAACTCCTAAATTGCGAAGAACCAACAGAACTCCTAAGCTCTGACACCCGCACCATAATAACAACACAATCAGAAAACATCAATCCTCCCTCAAAAGAAGTTAAAAATAAATACACAATAAAACAAGCACTAGGTGAGATGAAGAATTATAAAGCGGCAGGAGAAGATTTTTGTAGAGGTTTGGAAACATGCAGGAAGACCAGCAAAAATTGTCCTTCATCTGCTTGTCAACATCTGGATCAAAGAGAACTACCAGAATGCTGGATGACAGCCCTCATCCACCTGTTACACAAAAAAGCGGACAAAAGAGACCCTAACAACTACAGGGGAATCTTACTCCTAGACACAACATAAAAAATTTCTTCTAGAATCATCCTCAACAGGATCAGTTTACAACTCAAGAAAGAACTAAGCGAATACCAGAGAGGTTTCACTCTGGAGGAGCTGTCCAGATCAGATCATAAGTCTCAAGCTAATAATGGATCATAACAGAAAAAGAAGCAGACACATGCGGATAATGCTTGTAGACTTCAATAAAGCTTATAATTGGATCTATAGAGAATCCTTACTAAAAGTTCTGTGACAGCTATATCCCAAATTAACAAACATGATAAAACTGACCCTCATGAACACTAAGTCAAAAGTGAAATTCAGATGTAAACTCTCAGAACTGAGATCAAGACAGCAATGCACCAAGGTGACTCTCACTGCTATTATTCAACTGTGGTCTGGTAATGGTAGTAAGGGAATGACTCAAAAAATGCCCCCAAAAATAAAAATAGGCTAAAAAATCAAAACAAACTGTCTCGATTTCACCTATGACTTGGCACTGTTAGCAAATTACATCGACAAGCTAAACCCAGGTATTACAACTTCAAAACGTTGCAAATAAAATTGGCCTCAAAGTATCATTAAAAAATACAGAAATTATGCCCCAAAAACCAACACAATTAAAAGAAGTAAACATAAATGGTAATAAAGTCAAAATAGTAACCCAATTTAAATACCTCGGAGAAGTAATAACGAACAACCTAAACGAAAAAACCTCAATCCAAACAACAAATTAGCTGAAGCAAAAAAATGAACCTGGTACACATACAGTAAAAAAGTCTATCCATAACACAATAAAAGACATTGCAATGCATTTTATAAAACAGGAAGCCACATATGCAGCAGAAACACTCTTCCGTCTGAAGAAACAAAGCTGACAGAATCCAGAAAATCTAAAGAATTGGAAGAACCTGTATCAACAAAATGTAGAAAGATGAGCAGTGGTGGATCGTGCCCAAAAAAGTCAAGTACAAAGAGTTAGAACCCATTACTGATACCATGTGTAAATGGAGACTAGGATTCTTTGGGCACCATGAGAATGCAAGAGTTGAGATTTCTGAAACAGCTGGTACAGAACAATCTTGACTCGAAAAACACCAAAACAGGATGCAGATGGAGGATCAGAAGGAAATTGGTCTTACATCAGAAGACACCAGATGAAATAAAATTAAATGAAAAAATCAAGGATAAAAATACTTGCTTCACATTCACATGAAAGAAGTACCAACATGAACATTTTCAACATGGAGATCAGAATGTATGCAAAACTACTGGGAGGATTGCAAGGCCTGAACAGACTCTTTGAAGAGATTGGGATTATTGACTAAAGTGATCCTATGCGGTCATAAGACGAAATAAATATATAGGCTATACAGAAAAAGTGTATTCTGTTTAGAATTGTATGAATTACCATTAAAGTTGTATTCTACTTTTTGTGAAATAATATTGATTACCATCAACTACAATAGTCCAAAAACATATCTCAAAATTAAATTTCAATCCTTAATCAGAAGTACTGGATTTGTGAATGGGATACAACTCATTACAAACTAAATTTCAACGGGTTATTTTATTAACTTCTAACTTAATATTATTTTTTATCCTTAAAAATTTGGATTGTGTAGCATCTAAAACTTGTATCTGGATAGTTATGTGGGAAAATAAATTAAAAATGTTAAATTTTTTTCAGTGATGACATACCAATATAGCGTTTTCAATGAAATTCTTTTAATGCATAACAAGAATACTGAATAGAAAAGAAAAAATATAAACATCATTAAAAGTTTACTATGTAGCCATAATTAATAACAGGTAAAATATTTAAAAAAATATAAGGTCATTAACAATTATTTTACCTGGCAGCTGCCATCCATTCATCGTAAAGGCGATTAGTCAATAATGGTTCAGGTAATTCCCTGAGATAAGATTTAAGAACACCAGCAATAATATGAGGATCTCTATAATCAATGGCTGTTTCTATTTCCATACAACCAGCATCAAAACTAAGCTTCATTCGACGCATTTTTGAAGCACCTAAAACAAAAATATCTTATGATAATAATCATATAATTTTTCTTCACAACCGCAACTGATGGCATATATAACATGGGAGGAATGAATGAATAGGAACATACTATGTCATCTGACTAAACTTCCATTTAATATTTTTCAATTAGATTTTGGTAATTATAAGCTTTGATAGTAATATATTTTTATTAATTAAACACACACACATACCTGTTTTTACTGGTTTTTTTATTATATTTTTTAGAATTTATACAGCACAAAAATATGTATATATAATTATATTGTAATTATTTAATTATATGCGACATATAATTCATAATGTTATCTCCATTTTTCTTAATGTCTGAAATATTAATTTTTCTTTGGCTTATTCATCTGCTAATCAATATCACTTTACAATTTTTCTAAGATTTTTACTTTTTCTTTCAATGATATTTTTGCAGATATAACAAATTCTAATGATACTGACATGGATGTTAACAGTAATTGTGCATACAGGACTGTTAAGAGAAGTAAATTCATAGAGGTTTAATAGTATAGGCTAAAAATAACCTGGTAAGTAACTTGCTGGCAAATTTGTAGGCAAACTTCATAACTTTGCTTAAACTTAGATAGGCAGAGAATATATTGATGTAATCTGTTTTGACCTACTGTGTACATACAGGAGAATACAAATAAACATTATTACATGAAGGTTCATGCTTGACCAATTAATGTGTCTCTGTCGATCTTTAA
The DNA here is from genome assembly GCF_047948215.1 of Lycorma delicatula. Classification (NCBI taxonomy): domain Eukaryota; kingdom Metazoa; phylum Arthropoda; class Insecta; order Hemiptera; family Fulgoridae; genus Lycorma; species Lycorma delicatula. Next base: position 35,471,369 of record NC_134463.1, read on the forward strand.
CAAAATTAATTATGAAATTAGTTTAATACGGGCCTAAATTTACATATTTTTGTGCTAAAAAAGATAATTCAAAAATTCTGTAAAAACAAAAGTTGATAATAATATATTTCTTGTTGAAGCAAAACTTTATTTGAAAAAAAATTAAATTTTTTAAAATATTCTATTAATTATTTTTTAAATTGCCTAATGTGGATGAAGCAGTCCTGATAGTTGAACATCTAGAAAATTGGTATCTCACTGTGTTTTTATACTAAAATAAATCAATAACAGAGATATAAATGATAACAAAAACTAATGTTGAAAATCAAAAAATAAAAAACAAGAATAAAGACTCTTCCTTTTATTTTAACTCCTCAGCTCTTGTCATAACATTATTTATGGACATATTCTCAGAAAGAGCAGCTATTATGTAATAAACTTGGGTTTCAGCCAATTTTTGTTTTCTGCTGAAATATTATGATAGCATACATATATGTAGCTCTTTGTATGGCACAAATTGTTAGAACCATTCTATTAGTTTGAATATCAATAGAATCAATGCAAAAATTAATTTAATATTTTCAAAGATAAAGCGTAGTTTATGTACTGAAATGTTGTAAAAGTTTTTATAATTTTTGTGTTACATTTTGTCTCTGTATTTTGTTATAAATGAGCAGTGTTGACCACTTATCCAAAAAAAAAAAAGTTTAAGAAAAATGGTGCAAGAACAATGTAACAACTTAGCTTAAACAAATAGTTCATATGACTGATATCTCTAAAGTAAAGCCTGCTGAGAAATTTCTTTCCTTAAGGTTGGCGAACTTGTGTTGTTCATGGTCAGGCTAGTAATGAACATACTGCATTGTTGTCTGTAAATTATCGCATTGTAGTATCTTTGATTGTGTGAATTATTATGTTACAAAATGAATAGGAAAATTGATCTGCTGTTGACTGTGAAATACGTGAAGTAATACGTTTTTTAAACCATTAAAATATTAAGCCGGCTAAAATTCATAGGTGTTTGGTTGCTGTGTAAGGTGATAATGTAATGAATGAAAGAAACATCCAAAAATGGTGTGAAAGGTTTAGAAATAACAGAATTAATGTGCATGATGAAGAACGTTAGGGGAGGCCCTCGATAATCACAGAGGACTTGTTGAAACATGTCGATTATGAAATCAGAAAAGATCGTTGCTCAACGATTTCTGACCTGGCCCTTCTTTTTCCTGATGTTTCAAGAGTTGTTATCTGTTGCATTTTTCATGACCATTTAGGCTTCAGAAAGGTTGGTGCATATTGGCTATTGCATGTCTTATCAAACATCACAAAAAAATCTGAATGGGATCTGCTTTGGAATTTTTGATGCACTACACAGAAAAAGGTGATGAGTTCCTTAATTTGATTGTTACCAGTGATGAAACATGGATTTCGTATTACATGCCAGAAAGAAAACAGCAGTCAAATGAATGGTGTCATTCTCAACCATCAACCAGACCGACAAAGGTCAAGCTACAGCCATTTGGACGCAAACTGATGACCAGTCTTTTGGGATTGATTTGACATACTGCTGATTGATTTCATTCCATGTAGAATGACTATAAATCCAGAAGCCTATTGCAAAACTCTAAGTAAGTTATGGTGTGCCATTCAAAATCGGTGATGTGGCCAGCTGTCTGACGGCATTGTCCTGCTGCATGATAATGCACGTCCACAAGTTGCGGGTCTGACACATGATTTACTGAGAACATTTTGATGGGAAATTTACGATCACCCACCATATAGTCCAGACTTAGCTCCTTATGATTATCATTTGTTTGGGAAATTGAAAGAATTTTTGACTGGTAAGCAATTCGCAGGTGATGATAAACTTAAAAAATGCTGTTATCAGTGGCTAAATGGACTGGTGGTAGAATATGACGAGGGTATATTGACATTGGTGTATCACTACGATAAATGTCTTAATTCGTGTGGCCATTATATGGAGAAGTAGTATAAAGTATGTAATTTAAGAGACAAAAAATATTTATAAAGTTTTCAGAATAAATTTTTTTACAATGAAACAGTCTTTACTTTAGAGATAACCTCTCGTACATGTCACGATTATATCTAAAGAAACGCAGCATAAATTAAAACTAAACATGTTAGAATTTACTTTAACACAAATTTGGGAATTAGATTATGACACCATGATACGTCTTCATGTAAAAATTGCATTAATATTTATAAAAAAATGTTCTATGAGAAACATTTAATAAGTTAAATGAGAAATTTAATTTATTGTTATTATTCCTCAAATAGTTAACAAAGTTAGTTAACTATTATGAACACTGCAATACTCTTAAACAAATTAAATAATCAGAATTTAATATCTATTTCATGTTAGAGTTTTGCAACAAAAAATTTACAAATATATCAATGTGTCAGAACAGAACAATATAACTATACCATACTTATTAACCAATTAAATTCATATTTGTTCATTTTTCACAGAAATATTCTGACTTTTGAACATACTTTTAACAAATATTTTCAAAATGATGTTAATTTATCAATTTTTCACACAATTTAAACCAGCTTCAAAATATTAAATGTGCATAGAAAATATCAATGCACGAGTAATAAAAACATCATTATAATTTTCTTCTTTGTTATCGTCACCATAATCTTTTATAAAACAATGACAATACAGTGACAAAAATAGTACATTATTTTAGTCTTGATAAGTTCACAAAAAACTACACAACTTTTGTTTACTGTTGACATTACTTCTACCGATACTTCTTAAATGCTGAACCAACTGTTAAATTTTAACTCAAAGGACTATTACAATGCATATGTAATTTTATATTATTTACTATTTAAGTTGACAATATTTTATCACTTGCAACTCTTGCCAAATACATTAAGAAAAGTATGATTTTAAGTGTGATATTACTTAAACATAAAATTTTGTACATCTTCTATTAAAATGTAAAACTGACAAAACAATAAATTTTTCATATCTATCAAAGAATTATAGCCACTTTGCTGTAATTACACAAGAAAACTGTGCATTATGTAGCTATAATAGAATCTATACAATTCTAAGTAATCTAAATAAAAACATAGAAAATATTATCAACATATGTTATACGTCAAAAGTTACACTATTTTTTTATTCATATCATTATAAATTGATTATTAATAACATCAAACAAGTGAAAACTTGAGCACTATAATGGAGGATAAAAATACATAAATAAATAAAAAGATTGAAAACAAAGAATTGAAACCACTAAAAAAATTCTACAAACATTACCAGATTGTACCTAAAATATAACTAGTATTTGTTTATAGTGATTATTCAATCACATTCTGAACGTATATTTTTAATAACTTCGTATAGCTGTATGGGAATTAAAAATATCAATACCTACATCAGATGCCGTGAACAGTTAGAAATCTAAAACTCTGAAATTAAACCTTTACTCCAAACAGCTATTTCAATTATCCGTAAAATTAAGGGAAGAATTTTGATCTTTATTAATGTTTTAACTAAAGGTTCTATTGAAAATGAATCATCTGACAAATAATCAGAAAAAAGAAAGTAAGGGCAAGATCTCAATGACCACAACTAAGGCAATACAAAACGCTTTTACCTAAACCAAGATAAGCAACACTTTAGTTATTATCGTTATGTGGGTGATTGTAGTGTAATGGAAATCAGTGTAATTGATTCATTATTTACATACCACCAGCTACCCTGAACAGTCCTTCTTCATCCATTCCAAGCACAAGCAAGGCACACACGCATAATTCAATTGGATATGCTATTGTTCTTCCTGTTAATCTTAAGTGATCCTCTAATGGAAATCCAAAAACAGGTTTCATACTACTATCACCTGCAATTAAAAAAAAACACATCATACTATCATCAAAAGGCGTTCTAAATTACTGGATATAATTTCCAC